>NW_007578143.1:211492-229671 GCF_000690725.1 Stegastes partitus | reverse complement strand
GATTATTTACAGTTTTGTCGTGCTTTATTTTAAATCAACACTGTTTTTCTGTGCATTTAAACCCAACCAACATCAACAGTTCCTCTGCTGAGCTCAGCTGAGGAATCTGACCTCTCTGCTCTTTGTGTTTACTGCTAGTTTAGAGGAACAATGACTGCCAAAACATTTTATGTTCATTGTCATCTAACCGGTTTATTATGTTACAATATGGAGAAATGAGTGGAAAACACAATCAGTGTTGGATTACAGTCACAATAAATAACCAGAATTATAGAGAACAGACGTGTTTGTTAGAAGCAGCGCGGGTCTGAGCTTTGCCACATCGCAGAAAACGAAGATAATTAATAATTATAGAACCAAACTACGAATAAAAAACACTTTATTATTACCTGCTTAGGATGGGTTGGCATGCTTGTCTGTTTGGAAGATGATTCTAATATATTCTGATGACATAATCTGATATTTATGATGGGATTTTATTTGATTTAGGCAATGCTTTCCCAGATAAAATCTTTTAAGCACATTTGAAATTCGAGGCGGTTTGGACGACAACATCTGAGGAACTATTAAAGATAAAACCCTGAAACTGTTATTTGTTATCATGACATTGATTCAATTTCTGCAATATTAAACAAGTAGATCAAATAATATCTGATTGAAATATGAAAATAGGCTGAAGCATGAATCATTTCTGATCACACGTTTAAGCCGAAATACTTCTGAAATCTATTTTTGTTTAAGTTTCATATCCGATTGAGCAGATATGACAAGCTGTACCACAAACACACCAATATTTCTTGAAAGAATAGAGCTTTGGAGTTTCAAATATGTATAAATAAATCCATAAGATGATAATTAATTCATGCTTTTATCTTTATTTTTGTTCAAATGTGTTGCTGTGTTAATCATCTCGAAAAGCTTTTGATATATCAAGCTAAACTTTCCCAAATATCTTGATAAATATTCATATTTTATGCTCTAAATATCCCGTGATTTGTAATACTACTACATATTGTGCAGCCCTAATTACAAGAGCGTCAGTTTTCTCTGAGGACTTCATGTTTACTCACAGTTGACTGGAGGGACGACAGAAAAGAGTCTGTGAGGATGATTTTCCACAAAGAGAGCAGCACAAGTTCACAATCTGAAAAAAAAAGCAGGAAACAGAAAACAATAAAGGTGATTCATTACTGGCTTGTTTATGTTGGTCTGTCCACGTAATTCCTAATAATAAACATCACATTCGTCACATTTGGGGCGGTTTGTACGGCACTGAAACACACAGGGCCTCGTGTTGAGCCAATAACAGAGGTGTCTCCTGTCTCCGCACCCTCTGGGATCCACATTAGAATAAAGCATGAATAATTTCTTTAGAGGGACGCAGCAGCTGTAGCCCTTTCACATGAAAATGAGCATCGCCCACAACCACAAACACAGCGAGTCGGGCCGAGTTTCTCCCCCTCACTCTCAGCTTCGTCACTCTCCGCACGCCTTTCTGCGTTTATTAAAGTCTGCAAAAACCACAACCTCTGACGTAAATATCGCTTAAGATGTTCGTTTCCTGATATTTGCTGCAAAAACCGAGCAAGTTGGAAACAATGCAATTAGCGAATCACACAAAGGCTGCAGCTGATGATCCGGCGTGTCGGACTCACGGTTATTGTTTCAATTAACTGGAGTGCAATACTTGTCAGAGTCTGTTTACAGAACGCTTCTATCATTTTCTAACTGGATTCATTTAGTTTCTATTATTACTGCGGACTCTGTTCACACCCTGAAAGCTTCTGTGGGCTTCCTGTCATCTTCTAAGTCATTTATAAATGTGGTAAGTCCACGTAGTTGTCATATGTTACATGTTTAAATGATCATATTTGCTTTAGGATACAGAGCAGATGATATTTTACACAGTGAGCATTTGACTGAAGCTCGACTTTGAACCCTAAAAGCTGCCGGTCGGTTTAAATGGCATGCTATCTTTTTAAAAAATCACCAAAATTAAACCGTTTACAAGAGAAAGAAACCGTAAAAATAGAAATAATCGTCATATTATTACCTTTCTAGCAGTCCTTGTACTAATCATGTGTGGCGTGCTGTTCTATCAGAAGAATTAGCCAAACATAGGCTTAAAATTTTGTTATTTTCATCAAGATAACTGTAGTCTACATTTTTTTAAAAATGCCAAAACCAAACCAAAGACTAGATTCTGTTAAAAACGACAAACACTCCATCGCACAACCACAAAACCATGAGAGAGTCGGCTGAGATCAACAGTTATGTGGCAAGAATTCAGTGATTCAAGCATAAAAAATAACTAAAAGTGTAAAAAAAAATGACAATAAATAGTTCAATATCTAGTCGTGGTTTGATTTTTCCAGCATTGGTAACACCTGCGAACACTTGGAAGATTGTTGGACGTGTTAATTTAAGGTTTTTAAAATTTTTCTAAAATAAATAATCAAAGACATTACACTCTTTGTGCTGTGATTTATGGTGTTATAACTGTATAGTCATGCTGCACGGAGGACTTTATCAGTGAAAAATGAACCTAAAGTGAGAAGAAAATGTGACAAGAACAAACAAAAACGAAACTAAAACACGCCCAGGAACTGTAGCTTGGAGTTCAGAGAGTCAAATTTAACCACAAATGTCAAAAGCTAGCAAAAAGAATCTCCCATAAAGATGTTTTCCTCAAGCTAAACTCAAATAACGTGCTGCCTCGTACAATGATTCGTCCACAAGACTCAACCACAGACGATGCAGCTTCTCACCGAGCTGCTGCTGACAGCGAAAGAGGTTATAAAAGCAGAGAACACAGTGGCGGTGTGTGTGTGTGTGTGTGTGTGTGAAACTGCCTGCGGCTCAAGTTAGCATCACTTCCTTCTGCTGTTTCAGGAAGTGTCTTAAAACAGACCGACAGCAGCAAACCTTCAGGCGGGCAGACTGCTTTGCACAACAATGACCGGTCACGATTCGTAAACTATTTCGCATTAAAAATATACGTCAGCATGAAACCAAAATCATCCCAAAACCAGCTTTAAGGAGAACTTCCCACAAACTGCTCAAGCTCCAGGAATAAACCGATCCTCACACGCAGCACTGAGTCAAGAGAAACTCAGATTCCGAGAAGTTTTTTTTTTTTGCCCCGGTTGCATTTTTTCCTCACCGTGGGGTCATTTGTTGCTCCTACATGAAGTCCTGCACCTCTGTGGGAACAGAACAACCACGACTAGAAGGAGAGAGAACTTGAATCTGTGCAGTTTGATTAGAAGGACAGAAATCAAGACAAGTTTGATTTTACAAGAATTTTAAAAGCTGGACCCAACATGTACAACACAGGGCTCCAGATTAACATTTCTCATTTGTCACAGGCTAAACATGTGACTTGCTGAATACTTTCTTATCGATTGACGATTTACCGATGTCCCCTAAACGCCCCACGTTGCAGGCTTACTTTAAAAAGAGTCAACGAGGGCGTCCTGGTGTCAGATTTGTCCAAAATGAAACATGCGTCCTTTTCGATGAGTGAAAAAACAGCAAATGCAGGTGTTTGTCCAGAGATGACCATTTTTTTTAATTCAATTCAAATAACTTTATTCACCCCCGAGGGGCAATTCAAAAGCTTCAATACAAAAGGGGGAGAGAAGAGCGCAGTACACCAAAGCTATAAACGCACTGCTGTGGTTAACACAACAGCCACCTGTGTCGGCTACAGCGACACTAATACGGCCTAATGATCATCACACACAGATATTTTACTACTTAGATTTTGAATTATGCGTAAACATCACCTGCAGTAAAGGAATTTTTGTCGTGTCGCTGTTGGCTGCAGGTGACTGAGCCATGGCTTCACGGTTGCGGCGAAAACTGCTGAATTTTTTGCTTTTTACAAAATCAGATTGGGGGAAACGGTTTATTTTTGGTGGATTCTTTAATGAGACAAGTCGAGAATTGTTTGGCGATGGAACAGCACATGAATAGGTAAAGGATCAGCTCAGAATCTGACACCAGAGGCATATTCATCTGTTTCATGCAGAAGAACGAAGTCATATCATCTTAAATGAATTAAAAATGCAAAGTTAAACATCCTGGTTTCCCTGCTTGAAGCTCTCATTCTCAGGCTGCTGAGTCAAAGCGAACAAGCACAGAGTGATGGCAGGTGGGTGGATTTTAACACTTTAACCGAGTGGAGATGACACAAGCTTCTTTTGTGGTCAAGTAGACGCAAGAAGGACACAAAAGAAACAGCCGGTGTGTTGCATGTGAAGAGAGGACGCTGAAAGCAGAAGTGAGCGAGCTGGGTCGGACGATAGTTTCCCTCTGACGAACAACTGCACCGAGACAGCGAAGAGAGCAATCGATGCCGACAGTGATCAGAGCGGTTCACCAAGACTGATGTAGGACCAAGACAAGACCCTCTAAACACCTGTAAGGTTCCCTTTTTAAAGTCCAGGATGTGGCAGCTTTCACCTTTATCCAACTTGAAAATGATTTAAAAAAATGTGGCTGCTGAGTGAGTTCGAATCTCCTCTGGCTTCTTAAAAATCTGTCAATGATTAGCATTAATCAATAATTTGCTGCTCATAATTTGACAGATTTCAAATAACTGCACCAACAAATCAGAAGATGAGATGTGTTCACTTGGACTTAAGGCAGTTCTGTGTTGGCGAGCGGAGAGCGTCGTGGGCCACCATGACAACGTCTAGTGTGACAGTTAAAGGCCACCAGGTTAAAAATAAACTGAAGTGTGCTTGAACTAACTAACTTTCCACTTATATTAGAAGTAAATCCCCTCAAGATAAACATCTGGTTCCACAAACTACAGCAGAAAAAGGAGCATAAACATTGGAAAACATGCAAATAGTGACTGAAACGTGACATTTTTTGTTTGTTTCATCCAGTTGTTT
This sequence comes from Stegastes partitus, assembly GCF_000690725.1. NCBI lineage: Eukaryota > Metazoa > Chordata > Actinopteri > Pomacentridae > Stegastes > Stegastes partitus. The sequence continues at coordinate 224,767 of NW_007578143.1, read as the reverse complement.
TGGTGACTGGTAAATCTTCTCACAACTTCCCACAACTGAGGCCAAGCTGCCAGTGAGACTCATACTTTAAAACCCTCTTTTTCAAGCGGTCGTGGTCTGTTTGCTTGATTTGCAGCCGAATTGGCCTGTGGCGTGAAAACAAAGCAGAACTATCTCATGACACATTTTAACATGAAGTCAAAGACTAAACCGCTTTAAAACCTACTTTCTGGTTGGGAACCGTTAGGAAAGCGGCAGAAGTGTTGTTGTATTTATTGTGCAAATCATTTGGTAACAAACTATTTAGTAATTGTTTCCCTAATTGTACAGTCAAAAACGGCCCTTTTCCCCTCCAGTTTTTACCTGTTTGCTCGTTATTCATCCACTAATAATTCACTAATACGCTGTGATTTCTTTAGAAGACACCACAAGTAAAAGTAAATATTGTAGAATTTTGATCCACAGTCTCGTATAAAACCTTCACATGTTGAGGCTGCAGCGAATGATCCATTATTATCCATCCATCATCTATACACCGCTTAATCCTCACTAGGGTCATGGGGGGCTGGAGTCTATCCCAGCTGACTCAGGGTGAAGGCAGGTTCACCTGGACAGGTCACCAGTCTATCACAGGGCTACACTTAGAGACAGACAACCAAGCACACTCACATTCACACCTACGGACAATTTAGAATCACCAATTAACCTCAACATGTTTTTGGACTGTGTGGGAGGAAGCTGAAGAACCCAGAGAGAACCCACGCTGCACGGGTAGAACATGCAGACTCACCGGGACGCGAACCGACGACCTTCTAGCTGCGAGGCGACAATGCTCCCAACTTTATTCTTTATTAGGATCCCCATTAGCTCCCACATAGTGGTTGCTGGTCTTCCTGGGGTCCCAGCATAAAAATAAAAATTACAATTTACAAAACATTAAAAACTGCGCCACCTTGCAGTCCTGCAGTGAATCAGATTGTCTGAAAACATTTTAATTCTGCAGCCTGACAAACTATTAGCTCTGTCTCACAGTGCCGTCCCTCCTGACAGATTATTTAATGGACAGCTGATGTTGTTTGTTGTGGCGTATTGAGGAAACATGACCTCATCTGCTGTGAATCAGGAGGATGAGGACGAAAACTGAGTCACCTCCATAAAGTCACATTCTGGTGACAGCAATACAATTACAGTTCAGTGTGGTCAATTTGCTTTCGGTGGCATGAGAGAGAAGGTCGATTGTGGCATATGAATTAAAATTAGCTAGACATTTGTATCTGTGTCATTTTGGAGTGCAAATGCGTTTACAAAAGTGAACAGAAGCAGCAGAAAAGGTCGCGTTCAGGCCAGCGGCTGGGTCTGCGGTTCAGCCACCCGTGGTCCGACGATGCTGTTTGTCAGAGCGTTTAACATCACAGGGCTGCACTCAGACGAGACGAGCCGAGGGAAAGGAAACTCTACGTGGCACAAACGATATGATGATTTAACCCTTTAAACCCCAACACCTGTCCACAGGGTTGAAACACGGTTTATAAAAACATCACCGAAAGAGCGAGAAACTGTCGAAACAGAAACAATCAACAGATTTTCAACTTTCTGAAAGTCGTCATCTGTGAAAAAACAACCAAATCTAAGCTTGAAATTGGAATATTTCAACTAAATTCCCAAAAAACAAACCCTTTACTCGACTAGGACTCTGTAAAACACAAACTATTCTCACCTCCTCGGTACGACTATGAAGTGATTCAGCTGAGACCAACAACTCTGTGCCAAAACTTCAGGGACTTTTCAGCTGAACTGTGTTGACGCAGAGCAAAGAGGAGACCAGGAAGGACACAAATAAAAAAAATAGAAGTAGTAAAATATCTACAGTATGTAGAGTCAACGTTTCTTTTTCCAGATAAGTTGGAAAACTGGTTTTGTACATGTTGAATTCAGGGTTTTCCCATTTTTGTAAAACACACAATTAAAGAAATTCAACTTTCATTTCCTATTTTTTATGAATAAGTCATTGTAGCTGCATCATCCTGCACAGAGACTTCTCTCTGCTTCTAGTCATGGTTGTTGTGTTTCCATAGAGGCGCAGGACTTTACATCGCAGTGCAAAATGAACCCACAGTGAGTGAAAACAAAGACAAACAAATGCCCAGAGACAGTTCAGAGGGTTAATCAGTAATCCAATCATAACTGTCTGCGTGAGGCCGGTATTCTAATTAGTTTTTACAAGGTGCCATCAGTAAGTGTTCCTGTTGCAGAACGGTCGCATCGAACTACCGCAAGCAGTAACTTTGGTGAGTCAAAGCGCTGCAGGAGCACTGGGAGCAGGGTGTCCAGAATCTGAACTTTTAGATCACACCTTAAATCTTAACATCATACTGTAAAAAGTTAAAAACAGCAGCAGCAGAATCTGAACTTGTACTTCTGCAGCATCTCTGTTCACCTCGGCTCAGGGACTACACACAAGCAGCTACTACTAGTTCTACGAATTTGCATTGAGAGCGACAACGACAGAGAAACCGAGGACGTGTGAGACGAAGTGATTCTGAGGCAGTTCAACTCCGACACTGAAGACTTTAGTGGTTCTAGTGCGCAGGAGGAAGATGAAGATGACGATCAATGACCTTTCCTGGTAGGCTGCTGTATGTTTTATTCTATTAACCAGCCGTGTTACAGGCACTGTTCAGAAAAAAGCATTTACGGTATTTGTGTATGTTACCGCTACGTATTTAATTAAAAGTTTAAAAAAATCTTTCTGTGTAAATATCTCTTGTTACAACGTGGACACCTGCAGCTTATAGACAAGTGCCTAGAACCCTGTGGAACTGCTATGAACTGCATATTTCTGAGGGACTAAACACACTCGAAAACTCACCAAAATTTGCATCAGAACTGGTGGAAAATCGGAAACTACCAGGGACGTGGGCGTGTCACTGCCAAAATGGCTCCACAGCGCCACCTTGAAAATTTCAACAGAGTCCCATCGGAAGCACGTTGGGTCTAAAGCTACGACATTTGGTAGGCATATGGAACAAAAGTCCCACCCACTCCAAGCTCTAAAATGCAACACGGCTCAAGTGCGCCCCCTACAAACTTTCAACAGAGTCCCATTGGTGCTACGTTTCACCTACAACTACAAAATTCGGCACATATTTGTAGCAGCTCGTGACGCACAAAAAAGGCCATTTTATGCATTTTCGCTGAGTCCCATCGGAAGGTCGTTTCACCTACACTTAAACAATTTGGTGGGCACGTGTAGCAGATCAGGACGCACAAAAAAGTCAACAAGCACCAAGCCCTAAACCCAGCAGGAAGTCTGCCATTTTGAAAAAACACAGTGAGAATTTTGGCGATTTTTGCTCATTTTCAAAATCTATCTCCTCCTACAGGGAAGGTCGTACACACCTGACATTAGGCCAGCACAAACTACAGGAGGTGGTGATTAAACGTTAGTAAAAGACTGCAGAATTCTGATTTACGTTTGCGTTTTGGCCAAATTACGAATTTGGCCAAAACGCCACAATACGAGTGCTCTGATCGGCCTAAACAGGAAGTGGCTTGTCTATACACCACACATGCTTCAATCTGCCCGAAACTCGACACGCTGGATCAGAGTGCCGCCTGGAGCATGTTTCTGCCAAACCTCGACATGCACGAAGGCCGACAATCGCCGTCCATCGCCGCTTGCAGCTTTAATTTTCTTTGTAACGTTAGCAGGTGCAGCTTATATTCAGGTGCACTCAATAGCCCAGAAATTAATTTTTTGACCAAATCACTTTTGTTTCTGGCTAAGAAGTGGCCTTTGGAAGGCGACTACACCTGGCAGGAAACATATTATCTGCACACATGAATCTGTGTTCGCTTATTTGACAGTAATATGGGTTTTCCTGTTATTTCTGACCATTTGACAAACAAAAACATCTACTACACTTGAGTAAATTAAGAAAACAATCACCAAAACTGTTATTCATCTGAGCAGCTGTATTGTTTTTTATATTCTTGTCGTTGTAGCGCAGACTAAATCCTCTGTAGGGGGCGCCAAAAACTCCTCTATGCAAGAAAAACGATGCTATTTCCTGTTCCTTTTTGAAAATATAAAGTTTATTCAATGGTTTCTCTTATTTAAATCAGCCACATGACAAGAACTCTCTGTCCCTGTCTGTTTTAAGTCACTCTTAGTTTGCATTTTCCAGTCTTATGTCCGTCTTCTCTCCCTGTCTGTCCTGTAAAACACTGTCTTACTCTCTATTAGCTCTAAACTATGATAGAAATCTCCTTATCTAGAGCCAAATTCACACTACCGCCCTTCTGCTTTCATGCCTCGGTGCAGTATTGTTCACTCGATCCTTTAAATGCAGCGACAGTCCAGCAAGATGTGACCAGATAAGCTATTAGCATCGAGCATGATGCTGCATTTCTGCTCCTCGGGCCAGAAAGTGGCCGTGTTTGCGTGACACCAGCGTCTGAGGGCGACGCTGCTCGAACGGCGTTTCCACACGTACCCGTCTGCTGCCGATGGATGTAAACAAACTGCAGACGGCGTCACTGCAGCTGCTCGCCCTCCTCTTCCTCCCTCTTCCTCACCCTTTACTCTCTCAGCTTGCTGCTCAGCAAACGTTAACTCTTTCTCTGCCAGCAAAAACAGCATCCTCTGCTGAGGTTTGGCCTCCCGTCCGCCGAAGGCTGAGCCCTTTTTCAGGCAGTTTGTTGCATTTTTGTTCCTCACTGTGGCTCATTTGTCAAGTCCTGGAAACAAAACAACCACAAAGAAGTGGACAGAAATGCCTCCTGTGCAGTACGACAGCTGCAGTTTACTCACACAGCATCAGTAAACTTTTTCTCTCCACTCAGCATATCAGCTCGACAAAGACGTTTCACCATGCTGGATGTGTCTTCCTCCTTCCTCCTTATTATTTTTGAGTCATGCTGCATTTATTTTATTGATCCAGGATGTTTTATCGTCGTCTCCACTCCGCTCTGTGGAAACACTGCCTGCAGTTCAGCCAAAGACTCTCTGAATTTTAGTCACAGCTGAGTCATTACTGGCTTCTCGGTTATGAATTGCAGAATTTTAAGGTTTTTTCAGGTTTATTTTTGGTGAGTTTTAACCAAGACACGTTGGATAAAGTCAGTTTTTTCTGACAGAACCACAAATGACACGTTCGAGCCCGACTGCAGAGCTGACATCCGACCATTCTTTTAATTTAAATGGTGTAATCTCGAGTAATTTTATTAAAGATAAAACATCTTTTAACCCAACTGATTTGGGGTTCAGAGGGTCAGCTATTTCTGATGTTTTGCTAATCAATAAAATAGGAGAGAAGCTGTCTACTATGTTGTTTTTATATGCTGGAGCTGCAGATAATGGTAATGGGTATTTTCACAACTGATTAATCTGTTAATCATATTCTTGATCAGCTGATGAGTTGTTTGGTCTCTAAAATGTCAGAACTTGTTGAAAAATCAGTGTTTCTAGAAAGCCAAGGATGACAAATGTTTTGTTCACAACCCAATAAAAACTCAGGTTACCAACCTCCAACCAGACAATATAGATTTTTTTATTTCTGAAAAATGACTATCAACATAATTGGTGATGAATTTATCAGTTGACAACTAATCAGTTAATTGAATCATCCTTGCAGCTCTTGCCAGTACAACTCCTGCACCAATACTGTGTTTATTTGCCGTCTTGCTTTGATAAACAGTCAAACAAAACACTTTTTCTACGACATAAGAAGCCGAAGTTACCAAATATAAATGTCAAAATACAAGCGGACACAACAGATCTTTGCCAAAGAAAAATAATCTGAAAGAAAACTAAAGTATTCAATCAGGAAGTATCTAAACTAAAACAAAACAATCAGTAAACAGGATTAAAAATCTTGCTGCTTCGGTGAACTGACACTGAGCTTATGCGGTTAATATCAGCTTTATGAGTTAAATCAGAAATTTTAGTTCAATATTAATAAGATATGAGGGGCTGCTTTACATTTTGTAATTTAGATGTAAAGGAACCAAATCACTGAAGCAGCATCGGCCACGTTTCCTGCAGGACCAGAAGCTCGCAGCAGATGTTTTTTGCAGCGTGGACCCGGTCCGTCCGAGCAGAAGCCGTGGGGAGATAAATCACGTTTCATGCCACGCTCGGTGTGTGCGGTTCGGCCTCTTGTTTTTGATGCTTCTCCGTTTTCCCCGACGCTCATCAATTATTAAAGCGACCGTCGCAGGAGAGGCCCGATGGACCGAATCACCTGCACTTCAACCACATGTGTGCGTCTGAGCATGAAACAGCACCAGAGACGCACAACATCCGTGTTTACATGTGGACTCGACAAGGGGACGGTGTCTGAGGAGGTTTTACAGCTTAATAGAAAATATTAAGATGCTCTTGTCTTTAAAATTCATATAATGTTGTTGAATCAGCAAAGGAGAGCATAAAAAATAAGAAAATATTCATCATTTATTTGTTTTTGATCAAATATATTATAAAAACGTGTTGCCATTTTATTGTTTACCTTGATTTTACTGTGAAATTAAATTAACGCTAAAATAAAGGAGCAGAAAATACATCAACCCTGTGAATCCTAAAACCTGCTGGCAGTTTGAAAGGCATGCTGGTTTTAAAAGAAAAATAAATAAATCACCAATATTACACAATTTGTTATAAAGAATACCTGCAAAACCAGAAAAAAAATCTGCAGTTTCCTACTCTCTGAGCGACTCATGTTTCACTTTTACTTCCATCTGAGAAATTATCCAAATCTCAGCATGCAATCAGGAACAAAAACCACCTATTCTAGAGGTCTGATTTAAAAATCCGCCCAAAATAAATGATTTGCACTTTATAGATTCTGCAAAAATCTAAAAAATTCAGCGCTTCTTGGTGCAGCCGTGAGATCATGAGTGACTCAGCTGTGACCAACAGTCACGTGACAAAAAAATTCACTTTTCAGCTGAAGTGCAGGCTGTGTTTAGAGATAAATATAATAAAAATGTAAATATTGCAGTAACCGACCAAAACTATGAAGCCAAAAGCATAAAATTATTGTTTCACTGTATTCAAATCAACAAAAAACAAATAAATGTACAGATATTTGCAGTCACTGAAAGAAAACGTGTATATTTAATGCTAAAAAATGGGAAATTAAACAGTTAGAGACATTGTTTTTTAGATTTTACCCATTTTGTTATATTTGTAGACAATAAGTAGTCAAATTACAAAAAAAGTATTAACTTACATGTTAAAAAAAAAATAAGACGCTAAAACTGCAAACAATGATCACATGGAGCATCTGTATTTTCAAAAATAGTGGATTTAAATTAGATAAAAAAATATTATTATTGATGAATATTTTCAACCTTTTTTAATGTTACAGTATTCTACTTGTTTAGGCACTTTGCTGCCAGATTTTTGCTTTATTTTTTTTGTTTTTAAACAGTATTTTTTATTCTCATATCTGTGGTTTCGGAGCAGCTCCTCCACCTGCTTGTGTAACAATCTTTGGGTTAAATCTGATCTGTTTTGGTGAAGAGGGTGACGCAGCTCATTACCAGCCTGCTCCTCTTTATTATTTAATAAATATTATTATGCAATCGCCCTCCTCCATCTATTACAGGCAATAAGACGGCCGACGTCTGCTGGCAGCGACGCACACGTGCCCGACGCATGACGGGATGAAGATGAATCGACGAGGATTGTGGCGAGGGGGCGTCCGGGATGAGTCACAAACAGAGATATGACGGAGACAGAGGAGAGCGTGGACCACGTGGAGGCAAATCAGATCACAGCTCGTCAATACGGCTCAGACGGAGTCGATAAGTCGTCTTACTGAAGCAGAAGAATAAATCAGCTGCTCGGTCATAGCAGACGGTCACTGCTTGCAAAATGTGGAGATCTCTTTAATTTATCTGTTGGTGGGACAGAAAAAGCAGCCTGGATGTGTCATAAGAGGCATTTTCACTCTACTTTCTGAGGTTTTATAGACAAAACAACAACCTAACTAACCCAGAATGACAATAACTATTAACTGCGCCCCTTAAATTTCAACCTAACTGCCTAATTTGCATTAAAGATCAACCTGAGACCACCAGCAGCTGCTCTGTTTACTGAATTATCCATCAATCTGCTGATTTTTTAAAGTGCAAATAATAAAAATCACATCTTTAAAGACATCTTTATGTCGCTTGTTCTGTCTAAACAGCCGTCTAAAGAACTAAATTAAACATGAAAACAGCAGGTCTCCACATTTAGGACGCTGGAACCAGACAATCGTTGTTAAATATAATACATGCTGCCAATACAACACAGTCTGAATGCATCATAACAGCCATTTTCCTCTTTTTGTTAACATTTTATCTCCAAATCAATCAATAATTGTTAGTCGCAGCTCTTAAAATTCACCATACCTGTCTAATTTATGTGAATGCTCGACCTAAAGCCTCACAGCGGCAACAAAAACCTATTCTGTTTATTGAATTATTCATAAATAATAAATAAAAAGCCTCCTGTGGACAAGTGTTGCGAATTAGCACATGTGCTAAAACACTCAAACAAAGCATCTGGTCTGTCCAATGTGATTGTGATGTCCACATCAAATAAACAATAAAATAAATAAATAAAATAAATTAGTTGATTTTTTTACATTTTTGGAAGTGAAAATAGTAAAAAATGTCAAAATCAGTGTTTCCCAGACGCGTTTCTGTTGCTTGTTTTATCTAAATATCATTAAAAATCCTCCTAAAAATGAAATTTATAATTAAATAAAACAAAAAAGAAGCAGATCCTTACATTTAAGAAGCTGAGGCCAGACAGTGTTTTGCATTTCTGCTTAATAAAAGATTTTAAAAAAACATTTACAGCATCTTCTAGGCTTTTATTTTGACAAAACACTGAGGCTCACACATGTAATGTGGAAATGCCTCGAGGTTTTCCCTGCAGGCTCAGCGCTCGAGCCAAAGAAGGACCGACGTTTGGTTCAACAGAAAGAGACGAGCCGTGATTTATGTGGAAATGCAGGAGAAAATGGACAGAGCTGGGAGTTCTCCAGCTCTACAGGGAGTCCAAACAGAGCCAGGAAGACTGGAAATGGATGGTGCAAAGCCAAGCAGAAGAATGGCTCCTGGATGCTTGGATTCAGGGTTAAACAAAAAAAAGGCAATTTAATGGAAATCTTCAGCAGGAACATTCTATTTTTGACTTGTGGGATCAGTTGAACACATAAACTTTGACTAAATTTAAACCAGGCTTCAGTCAGGAAGTACCAAATAAAAACAAAAAATAAAAATAACATGAATTTATAATATGAATTTGAGCAATAAAGTGTTGAAGTTTGATGCTCAGCTCTACTGAATCCACTATGTTCTAACAATATCCTATTACAATAGAGGTAAATGTGCTCTTTATTAATGAGAACAATGTTTGTATTTTAAAAAATGCTAACTTGGATTGACCGATATGTTCCCCAATATGTGGCCTTTTTAGCCGCTTCTTCACGTCTCATTTTTGCGTTAGACTACAGAGCAGTTGATATTTCGATCATGCTTTCGCTTTGTTTTAAATCTCTTACACAGTAAATATTGAACAAGCAGGATTTTAACCATCTGAACCACCAAACCTACTGGCAGCCATGTCATGTTTACAAAATAAATCACCATAATTACACTATTTATTAGAGCAAAAAACTGCAAAAACAGAAATATTTGCTGTATTTTTAACATCCTGACCATCCTAGAACTGAATATTTGTGGCGTGGCGTTCTGTCAGGAAAAAATTAAATCTAACCTTAAAATCCTGATATTTCATGGAAATCGCTTCATTCTACAGGACTTTAAAATCTGCTAAAAATAAACCATTTGCAAAAACTATAATCTGTAAAAAACAAAAAATTCTGCACTCCTCGGCGCAACTGTGAAGCCATGGCTGATCCAGCTGCGATAAACGGTTAGGTGACAAATATTCTGAGTTTTTGACTGAACTGCAGGCAGTGTTTACTCAACGAGGGGGCACAAATACATCTAGTAGACACCATTTAAACAAGACATGTGAGCACCTGGAAAAAATGTTGTACATTCCATGTTTTTGTAACATAAATGACCAATAAAAATCTGTTTTATGCCCTTTTTTGTGTGATTTATGGCAATCTGCGTGCACAGAAACTAGTCTTTCTACTTCTAGTCGTGGTTTTGCTATTTCCAAAAGGTTTATACCATGCAGTCTGTCTGAATTACTGTCGCCCTGCTTGAGCTAAAGTCACAGTTTTGATGCTGTCTCCTGTGTTAATGCTCAGTCACATGTTTTAAATGCATTACACAGCAAATACTGACCTGGAGCTTCACTTCAAACACATGCATCAGAAGCTTTAGATCATTTTGTTTCCCTCTGAGTGAGACACACCTGTGCTGTTAAATAAAATGAACCTGCTCACATGTATGTACTCTCAAACCAGCCTGTGAAGTTATTAGTGGGTTTTCAGACACCGGGACCGAAGCAGAACCTTCAACTGAAGCCACCTGCAGAGGAAATCCTTGCTTTTAATCCCACATCTCACCCAGATTCACACCTGAGGCCTGATCCTGAAGCAGGTCAGCCTCCTCCTGCATCCCAAAGAGCATCATCATCATCATCATCAGCTCTGGAGCCAGCGTCCAGCTGACCTTGACTCCTGCAACAGTGAAACTCTAAACCAGCAGCAGCAGCAGCAGCAGCAGGACTGCAGTGGACCGTGAGCAGCACATGCACGGACACACACACGGACACACACTCAGCACATGTGCACATCCCAGTCAGCAGCACTGTCAGAGCTCCACGTCGCTGTGTGCATCCATAAAACCAGCTCCTCCAGCCGTGACATAGCAATAAAGGCTGAGTGTTTACAGTCACAGGTTCCACCGTTTCCTCACTAAGTTACGTAATAGAGGCAGCAGCAGCGTTTCGTCTCCGGCTGACAACCTCAACACACCTCAACACACTTTAACTCGTCCTGTCAGAGCAGCTAATCCACATTACCAAACACTTTACCGCAAATAAAACCCATTATTCTGTCCTATTCACTGCCCTGTGCTGCTCCTCTACGCCTGACGTTGGTCTGTCGTGTCCCACTGCGTGTATTTCTGTGAGTTCCACACAGAAAACATCAACCAAACTCCGCCGTCTTAAAGGAAATGCGCAAAAACAAACTACAGTCTGCGCTTCTCAACTTGTCGCTAACAGTATAAACAGTGACAAAGCCGCAGCCGTGAGCTAACAACAGCCCGAAAAACCGTCGGTACGCGGCGTAATTTGAATTAAAATCCACCGTAAATAAGCTCCACTTACCGCTCCGGGAGTGGGTGGCTGTAAAATATCCGTTTATGGGCAGGAAAGCCAACTGTTGTGCGGAGTTCGTCCCCAAACTGCCGCACTGTTTCTCCCGCTGACTCTTCTGGCTGCAGCCGCAGCGGTGACTGCCGCTGGCCACGCCCCCTACGCACTGACGCAGCGACGTCACCACGCAGGCTGGAAAGCACGCAGCACGTAATTCTTTCAAAACTATGAAAATAGATTTTTTTTTAGGATTATTTATATTTATTTAAATTACTGTGTTGATATAATTACAAATAAATAACTACTAAACATAAATATATACCTTTAAATATCTATATTTATTGAAGTGCTGTATTTTAATGCAATTTAATTTACTTGAATGTGATTTTTGGATTTTTCAGTCAAGTACAAAACCGATTCCTGCACACTGTCTAACTTGCAATCATAAATTTATTAATGCAGCACAACAAAACAAATAATTTTGCCTGATGAAGGTCGAGGACCGAAACATTGCACTGATAAATTTATGATTGCAGGTTAAACAGTGTGCAGGAATCTGTTTTGTACCTGCTAGATGTTCTTTATAACATGAGTTCTCTTTGGATTTTTCAAACCCACAATCAATCATACTTCAGTTGTGTAGTACTTGATATACTAATAAAACAAAGTGCTGAACAAACCTAATTATTTTATCTTGTTATATTAAGACTGTATTTAGTTATATGGATTGTTTTTATTTGTCTAGTTTGAGAGCAGATGATTCAAAATATAGTTTTCCAACATGCAGAAGATGTTTTTTTGTTGCTTTGTTTAGCAAGAACCATGCACACATGCAGCTTAAAGAACCTGACATGCAGTTTAAATCATTGCAGCCAAACAGAGTCACTAATAAAACAGGATGTGGACAAATCCCACTGTGTGTGTTAACTGTTTGTTACTATGACATACAGGTGAGTGTGAGTAGATTTAAAGCACAGGTTTGACAGATGTAACTGCCCTGTTCTGATTTATTCATTTCCATTAGTGGATTTATATATAATGGAGTGTAATCGAAACAAATCAATGAAGTTGTGCATTAAATCAAACTGAGCTTGTAGAAGTGTGGATACTTGAGTGCATCATAGGTCGACTATGTCCTAAACAGGAAACATTTAGATTTTTTTTTTTTCGTGACTAGAAATCACATAAAGTAAGATTTATTGTGATGTATTTATTCATTTATTATTCAAGTATTGTGTTTGAGATGCTGATGATATATTTGAACATATGTTGTGTTTGTTTGTTCGTTTATTTATTTATTTTCATTTTAATTTGAAATGTCAGGTCAAAAAGTTATTCATACTCCCTTTTTTATTTTTATTTTTTAAATGCAGCTCCTGTATTATTCTGAATCGTTCTGGAGGTTTTGGCTGGTTATTGTTTGCTTGTTTATTTGCTTTTACAGTCCATTCTGTAAAATAATTATCCACCATTTTTTCAGTCCTTATTGTAAACTTCTTTTCCCCAAATAACAGCAAACATCTTATTTAATTGCAGATTTAAATACGGTACAAAAAGTGTAAAGTTACAGTCAAATTTAGTAAATGAATACATTTTTTAGGGCCTTTTTTTCAGTGTGCAGGGTAAGATTTTTTTTTTTTTTTGTGATTTTAGTAGATATTACCTGTAATTCAGCAATAAATAAATGAATAAATAAATAAATAAATAAATAAATTTAAAATAGCAGTTTTAAAGTCCTTCATTTTTCTCTCAATAAACGGCAAACATCTGTAAAACTTTTTTTGCTTATTTAAAAACAGAAAAAAAGACACAGCACAGTTTCTTCTACATATAGAAAACATATATTATACACCTCTAACACAATGTCCTCCTGTGTTTTTGTTACTTATTTCTGTCATTTTCTATCCAGAAGAAACCTGTTGGTGACGTTTAAGTTCACTCTAAATCTAAATGTGAGCTCTGCTGCCATCATGTGGACGTTTCAACTCTTCACCTCCAGC
>NW_007578143.1:201209-204023 GCF_000690725.1 Stegastes partitus | reverse complement strand
TTCCAAGTGTGCAGTCCTTCACCCCGAGCATCTGGAAGGCCAACGAATCCTCTTCACCCACCTCCATGGGGCTGACCAGGTCCTCCATCTCTTGCTTCAGCACTCGCCTGCCTCCTCCTCATCCTTGTCCTTCTTCCATTCGGTCTTCCAGAGAACAGTCAGTTCCAGCAGGACCACTTGTCTTGATGTTTCAGACACCAGGACCAGGTCTGGCCTGAGTGTGGTCACTGGGGGGTCTGATCAGCCCCGACTGGGTCGCCTGGGGGAGGCTGTATGATGCTGTTTGACCTGAAACACCCAATGACCCAGAACACACCACTGTGGATGTGTCTGAGAGCTGCAGCTGTCGTGGATGTTAAGAGTTAAAAATGCAGAATTAGACATTTTATGATCAAATTTGGTAAAATATTGTAAAAGAATGAATAACTGTTTACAAATATACATACAAAAAGTGACAACGCTATAAAAAAAATATATATATATTTACATGGCATTACTAGTTTAAAAAACTAGAATAATTGACAACAGGTGTAAAAAAAAATATTGTTAAGATAAGATTAGTGATTAGAAATTGTTGAAAAAAACAGTTAAAAACTGTAGTTTGAAAAAAAATCTACAATAATTGACAACAGGTGTGAAAAAAAAATGTAAAAAAAATGTCATGACAAGTTTACAAATTAGAAACTTAAATCTAAAATAAATGAATAACCACAAATTTTTGAAAAAGAAAACTGTTAAAACTGTAGTTTAGTGAATATATATATAGTCATGACAAGATTACAATTAGAAACTTAAATCTAAAAAAAATAAATAAATAAAAATAACCAGAAATTGTTGAAAAAGAAAAGCGTTAAAAATGTAGTTTAGTTAAAAAAAACAAACAAACAAAAAAACTACGATAACTGACAGCAGGTGTAAACTTGACATTATCATGATAAGATTAGTTATTATATACTTCAGTCTGGGACATCATGGAGGACTGGATTATAAACGTGGATTATATTTNCATCATGTGGACGTTTCAACTCTTCACCTCCAGCCTCCAAGTGTGTGAATGTCTGTCATGTTTAGTCTGAAGTGTGTGACAGCTCCAGACCATCAGGCTGTTTTCTTCTTTCTCTGAGTGTCGGTGTGAAGCTGCTCCGCCCAGCAGCAGGTACGACTCACCTGTGCAGCAGGTTCAGCAACAGGTGGAACCAGAAGTGTGCAGCAGCTCACGCCTAACGCTGCTCACCCCGAGGAGGGAAGGTTGAGCTGCTTTCTGGGTTTAAAGTCACGTTTTGTTGCATTTTTGTGGCCATGGATTGGAGTCTACATGCAAAAATGGAGCTTTTTTAGGCCTTAAATGGAGCTTTTTGACAAATCAGGTTGTGTTTTTACTGCTTCAGGATTCTTTTCTGCCTTGTGTTGATCAGTGGAAATGGGGAGCTCTGTTTTCTCAGCAGCTGGAGCTTCTTGCCTTCTTGTCGTCCTCCTGCTCTGCTGCTCTGGTGGGAGATGTGAGCTCCAGGAGCAGAAACCTTCATCCGGCAGCATCCCCACCGTCAACCCGCTCCACGATGACCTGAACCAGCCCCAGGCCTTCCCCGAGCCGGAGAGGGCCAACCTGCCCGTCTTCACCATGGACTACCCCCGCATCCAGGTGCCCTTCGAGTTCACGCTCTGGGTGCTGCTCGCCTCCTTCGCCAAGATCGGTATGTCTGGGAAAAAAGACAACGTTTTCACCTTCAATTACAGACAAAAAAAAGAGTAAAACTGCATAAAAAATTCATTAGTTTAGATGCTGACTGCTGAAAAAGACAGACAAACATTAAGTATATTATTGATAAAAAGGACTTTCTGGCGAATAATGACATAAATAAGTGACAAATGACACTAAGATGTTCTGTAAGAGATGGACATAACTTTTTTTTCAACATGTAGAAGAAATTTCAGCACTATTCATTTATTTTTGACAGATTTTTCTCCTTTTGTTAAATTACAGACAATAAAGAGCAAAATCATGCAGAAAAGTTTTCAGTTTCATGTTAAATTACAAAATTAAAAACTAGTAAAATCACAGCAAGAATCCACTAATTTACACGTTGACTGCTAAAAGAAAATACATTTTAAAAACTGGTCACATCAATTTGTTCATTTTCAATTGTAAAATTACACTTAAAAAAATATTTAAATCAGCAAAAACATGTTTATTTTTGCAGTTATTTGTTGTTATTTGAAAGACAAATTGTGTATATTAAGGACTTTCTGGCCGAAAATGAAAATAAATAAGTGACAAATGAAGGCATGACGTTGTGTTAGAGACATATGATGTAAATTATTTAACAAAAACAGTTGGAAAGTTATTTACCATATTTCAAAAAAAATTCCTTTCAATTAACAGCAAATATTCATAAAAAAAAAATTAATAAAAATATATATTCTGGTGATTTAAATACAGGAAAATTGGTTTAATGTTTATGATCAAATGTTGTAAAAGAACTAATTATTATTTGTAAAAATGTAATTTTTTTATGGGAACATTTTTTACTGTTTAAGTTAACATGTAAATTAATTTTACGTAAATGTAAATTAAAGATTTCTGGGGATTTTACCTGATTTTATCTGTTATTAAACAAAACAGGGGAACTCTAAAATAACACAAAAAATTATTAGGATTTTTTAAAAAACTTAAACATACAGAATTTTTCTTTCAATTAAGAGCAAATATTTGTAAAATTATTATATTTTTAATGATTTTAATACAGTTTCATTATTTGGTCAAAAAAAGTATATTTTCTGTAAAAAAAAAAACAAAAAAAACGATATTTTGTT
>NW_007578143.1:194980-197743 GCF_000690725.1 Stegastes partitus | reverse complement strand
GTCTCCAGCTGCCTTCATGTAGCTCCACTAACAGCTGCTTTAGTTTCTCCACCGACACCAGCAGCAGCTGATGATCAGGTCGACGGTTGAACTCCTCCCGACTGTCTGAAGCCTGAACTCTGTCCAACTTGTTCAAACTTGCTGCTCCACATAGTTCCAGCTTCACAGCTTCATGAGAGGAATCATGTGACTCCGTTTATGAATGAGGAGGAAAAGCAGCAGCTGACTGACGGCGGCGGGAAAAAACCCAAAGAGACTGAGAGCAGCTGAAACGTCACAGAGCTGAAAATATAACAAAGCAAAAGACATAAACGTCTCAAACAGCTGTGAGAATGTGGTTTTGAGTTGATTAAATCTAAACAGTCTAAAGGCTTTAACGTAAAGCTTTTATTGAGTCTTTATGAGCAGCAGTTGTTTTTAATAGATGGTTCAGACGTGTTAGAACATGTCGACCTGTGAGTGGATGTAGCTGCATAAAGCTGTAAAACATATAAAACATGTCTTCTAGGAATGTTTGTAGAATAGTAAAAATATTAGTTATATATGTGCATTTAACAATTTATAGTAAGAAAAAATATTCAAAATTGTTTATTTATTGTTGTCATCCAAAAATTACTCAAAACTTGCCCAAAATTATTCAAAATATGACCAAATGTCTCAAAATCTGTCAAAAATAAAGAGAAAAAAAATGCCCAAAATGACTTAATATTAGTCTAAAATAACTTAAAGTCTGTCCAAAATATCTAAAAATCTCTCCAGAATAATTTTTAAATGTCTAAAATGAAACATATTTTTCCATATTAGGTAAAAATCTGTCTAAAATCATTTAAAATCTCCCTAAAATGACAAAATATTTGTCCAAATAAAGGAAAAATCTGTCTGAAATTATTTTAAATCTCTCAAAAATGACCAAATATTTGTCCAAATTAACTAAAAATCTGTCCCAAACCACTCAAACCTGATAGATTTAATGAAAAATGGGTCTAAAATAACCAANAACAAAAACAGTTGGAAAGTTATTTACCATATTTCAAAAAATGTTCCTTTCAATAAACGGCAAATATTTGTAAAAACAAAACAACAAAAAAAAGATATTCTGGTGATTTAAATACAAGAAAATTGGTTTAATAGTTATAATCAAATGTTGTAAAAGAACTGATTATTATTTGTAAAAATATACTTTTTTTATGGGAACATTTTTTACTGTTTAAGTTAACATGTAAATTAATGTTATGGAAATGTAAATTAAAAATTTCTGGGGATTTTATCTGTTATTCAACAAAACAGGGGAACTCTGTAAAATAACACAAAAAAATTATGAAGATTTTTTTTAACTTAAATATACAGAATTTTTTTCAATTAAAAGCAAATATTTGTAAAATAATAATTTGTTTTAATGATTTCAATATAGTTAAAAATAGTTTCATTATTTGGTCAAAAAAAACCATTTCTGGTAAAAATTGATATTTTATTTTTACATATTCGTCCTGATTTTGTTTTTCACTTTGTACATGTAAATTAATTATTTCTTCTTAATTGTTTTCTGCAATCGAATAAAACAGAGAAACCTGTCAAACAATATGACATTTTAAAAATTGTTTAAAACTAAAATACCGTATTATAAATGTACTAAAATAATTTTTAAAAATGCAGATATTCTACAGTGTAGAATTTTTTTATCGTCAGTTCACTAAAAAACATAAACTACTCCACTATCGTGTGTCTATGAAGCGTTCTGCTGACCGCTCGTCTCCCTGCAGGGTTCCACATCTACCACAAGATCACCATCTGGATCCCGGAGTCGTGCCTGCTGATCGCCATTGGCCTGATCGTGGGCGCCATCATGCACTCGGTGAAGGAGGAGCCTCCGGCGGTGCTCAGCTCCAACGTCTTCTTCCTCTACATGCTGCCGCCCATCGTCCTGGACAACGGCTACTTCATGCCCACGCGGCCGTTCTTTGAGAACGTGGGCACCGTGCTGTGGTACGCCGTGGTGGGAACCCTGTGGAACAGCATCGGCATCGGCCTCTCGCTCTTCGCCATCTGCCAGATCGAGGCGTTCGGGGTCCAGGACATCAACCTGCAGGTGGGTCAGAGGTCAGAGGTCATGGCCGGGTTTGTTGGGTCACATTTATGATTCAGTTTGTGTCTCTTTGGTCCTGTTTCCTCTTTTTGTTGTCTTTCTGTAGACTTTTTTGTCTCTTTGTGGGTCTTCTGTGTCTGTTTGTCGTCATTTATTGTGTCTGTGTCGCCCTTCTGCATCTTTGTGTTCTGACTTTATGCAGCCAGTTCATGTGTCTTTGGAGCAAGATTGTGTCTTTTTGTTGTCATTTTATGTCTGTCTGAGGTCATTTTGTGTTTGTTTTGTTGCCAATTTTTGTCTTTTTCTCAACTTTTTGTAACTTTTTGTAGTAATTTTGTCTCTTTGAGGTCATATTGTGTTTGTTTTGTTGTCATTTGTGTCTCTTTGCCATCATTTTGTGTGTTTGTATTGTCATTTTCTGTCTTTTTGTCATCATTTTACTGAACGTTAAGGTCATTCTGTGTTTGCTTTGTTGTCATTTTATGGTTCTTTGTCATCACTTTGTGTGTCTTTGTTGTCATTTTTGCCCCTTTGCCATCATTGTGTGTCTTTCTGAGGTAATTTTGTGTTTGTTTTGTTGCCATTTGTGTCTCTTTGTCATCGTTTTGTGTGTCTGAAGTAATTCTGTGTTTGCTTTGTGATCATTTTTGTCTCTTTGGCATCATTTTGTGGGTCTTTGT
>NW_007578143.1:171962-187325 GCF_000690725.1 Stegastes partitus | reverse complement strand
CTCAAACCTGATAGATTTAATGAAAAATGGGTCTAAAATAACCAAAAAAATTGCAAAAAATGACCTAATAATTACACAAAATAACTCAAATCTGTCCGTTTTTTAATTTTAACTTTTAATTTTTCACCATTTGTGGGCACATTTAGTATTTCAGCCTCCGATATCATCCAACATGATGTTCAAACTGAACTCATGCCTGCAGATGTTCTAACTGTGGACTTTTATTTATCCTCCATCAGTATCATAACGTGCGCCATCACCATGAAGTACTACGTGGAGGAGAACGTGTCCCAGAGGAGCTGCACCACCATCCGCCACGTGGTCAAGATGCTGGCCACCGTCTCCGAGACCCTCATCTTCTTCTTCCTGGGCGTGGTTACCATAACGACGGAGCACGAGTGGAGCTGGGCCTACGTCCTGTTCACGCTGCTGTTCGCCTTCGTCTGGAGAGGAATCGGTGGGATTTAATAAACACTTATCAGGCTTCTAACTGGAGGAGAAAGAAAACCAATATGAATGTTTGTTTAATATCTTTTGTAGAATTTTCTAGTTTTTAAAATTACATGAAAATATCAAGAAAAAAAAAATTACCAAAAATGAACGTTAATTTAAAATAAAATTACATTTTTAAAAATCCACATTTTTAAAGAAAATCTTAAATCTGACATAAAAGCATTATTAAAATAAATTTCACATTTAATTTAATTTCACAACAATCCCTATAAGCATTAGCAATCTAGCAAAATATATTTTCTATAATTAAATATGTTGTTTATCCTTTATATGTTTTTTTTTTTAAATGTGCAAAATATCAATACAGTTACAAAAGTAAGATGTACATTTACATGTCTGTACCTGTTAAAGTACATTAGCAAACTTAATTTTAAAAAATATGTTTTTTAATAAATTTAAATGTTTAATTCAAATTTAAATTTGTGAATATTTTCTACAATTACATACAATTAGTGACAGTCAATAGAAAAAGAAGTCTTTCTTGTCCCTCTACACTAGAAAAATCTATGAAGTTTTCCTTTTAAAAAAAAAATTGAAATATGCAAAATTATCAGTTAAATAAAAAAAGTACACTGTAAATTTAAAAATCTAACAATAAAATTTTAAAATGTTTTATTGGTGAATAAAACATTTTATAATGTTAGAAAATGTGTCAGTTTAATTTGACAGATTTTCTCTGTTGTCTTTAAATTAACGAAAAGTATTAAAATTACAAAAAGAGACCAGATAAATTTATAAAAATAAAAATATAAAAATATTTACATATTTTATGTAAAATAACATTAAAAATTGTTTACATTTTTTTTTAAAGAAATTTGATATTTTGTCATAAAATTTGAAATATTATTTATCGTATTATATTACTGATATGTGTATATGATGCAATATTAAGGCTAGAAAATGATTGATAATCATCATGATTTATCATGATGATTATTTTCTGTGATTCTAAAGGTTTTCTCGCTGTCTCAGCTGCAGAAATACGACTGTTGTTTGTTTTTACCTTTTTTTTTTTTTAGTAAACTCATTCAGTCTGACATTCCCTCCTTGTCTCCTCTCCTGCAGGGATGCTGGTTCTGACTCAGATCGTCAACCCGTTCCGTACGATCCAGTTCAGCTTCAAGGACCAGTTCGGTCTGGCCTACGGGGGTCTGCGGGGGGCCATCTGCTTCGCTCTGGTCTTCACGCTGCCGGACAACATCAACAGGAGGAACCTGTTCGTCACGGCCTCCATCGCCGTCATCATCTTCACCGTCTTCATCCAGGTGAGACGGACACGACGGAACCCAGCAGAGCAGCTGGTCGGGTCAGAACATTTACACTCATCAAACTGCAGAGAGGTTTGGTGTTCTGGGGTCCGTCTGCTGCTGGACAACAACGGGACCTCGTTAAAGTTAACCCAGGCATAAGAAAAAGATCAATCATTTTCTCTTCTCTTTATTTCTGTTGTATAGATGTTTAGTTTATTTATGATTTCAGAGTTCAGATGGTTGATGGAACACTCAGGATCACAATAAGTCCAAAATTATCAAACGTTTGTTCAAAATAACTCAAAACCTCTTAAAAACTATTTAAAATCTGTCCAAAATAGTTAAAAATCTGTTCAAAAATAATTACAAATGTGTCTAAAATTATAATTATTATAAAAACATCTTCAAAATAATTTTATATCTGTCCACAATATTTAAAAACCTGCAAAAAAAATTTAATAAAATAAAAATTCTGTCCAAAAGAATTAAAAACATATTTTTAAAAAATCATTTCAAATCATTAAAAGATAATTCAAAATCTTAAGATCTGTCCAGTATAATTAAAACCTGTTAAAAATAATTCAAAATATTTCCAAAATAATTTAAAATCTGTCAAATATAATTCAAAACTTCTTCAAAAATATTTTAATACCTATCTACAAAAATTAAAAACCTACAGAAAAAATTAAAATTCAAAATCTGTAAAAAAAAAAACCAACAAAAAAAGTTAAATATCTGTCCAAAATTATTAAAAACCTCTTCAAAATAATTTCATATCTGTCCACAAAAATTTAAAACCTGCAACAAAAAAAAAATTCAAAATCTGCTAAAAAATAATTCAAAATCTGTCAAGAAATAATTTAAAACCTATTCAAAATCATAATATCTGTCTAAAAATGTTAAAATTCTCAATAAAAACCCAACATAGCACTGCTGACATCATTCTGATCAGTTCAAACTTAAAGAATCTAAACAGAACCGTGTCCATATGTTGAGTTAAGAAGAATCAAAGATGTCTTGAACTAAACATCCATCATGAGAGCGTCTCGTGTTCCTGGAACCTCCTTCAATGTCTCGTTCGCTGCAGCTCAGAAACACTTTTCTACTGACGTCGGGTAAATCTGCTAAAACAATGTGAATGTGTGTCTGTGTGTCTCTGCAGGGAATCAGCATCCGGCCCATCGTGGAATACATAAACATCCGCAGGACCAACAAAGACCTGAACACCATCAACGTGGAGGTCCACACCAGGGTGGGTTCTGCTGCAGCACTTTGCTGCCCTCTGCTGGACAAAGTCATTCACACATGATGCAGAAAAAGAGAAATAGTTGTTCTTTAAACACGAGAAACGTGATTTAAATCTATATTTCAGAAACAAACATCTTATATATATATATATATATATTTTAAAAAATAGGTCAAATGTCAATTAGAAAACATTTTTAAACTTTTGTTGTGATGCAGCTGCAGAGAAACAACAACTTCTCTGGTCTTTGCTTCGTCGTGAGTTTGAGATTTGCTCTCCGGCTACGACTTTAAACTTCTGGTTAAGTTTTTAAATGCTAAAGTTTTTAGATTAAAATCTACGTTTCACTGAGTTTTCATCAGTAAACACACAGCAGAGTGTTTAGGTGCTAAAACGTGAGCTGGTGGAGACCAAAACCGGAGCTAAAAGAGGCAAGAAAATGGATTTTAATTCTGGAAAATGTANTTTTGTTTAGATTTTTTCGTATTTTTTATTCCTGCACTTTGATCTTTTTGACTCACGGCTCTTTAAAACAAAGAAACTCCTGCTTTCTGGTGATTATTTCCAGTTTTTCATCTTAACTTTAGAAAATAAACTCACCATGAGATGCAGTTTTTCAGTTTTTAAGCCATAAAGTGTGAATTGAAGCAGCTTCAGCTCCCTCAGATGATTCTGTGAAGCCCCAGCGTTGGCTAACGGCAGGTTTCATGCTTGCTGCAGGAGAACTTGCTGTTCGCCTCCATCATCTCGGCCGTGGATCCTGTCGCTGCTCTCAACGTGTTCGAGGACATCGGAGTCAACGAGCAGCTTTACATCGTCATCTTTGGAGAAGGACTCTTCAACGACGCCGTCACTGTGGTGAGTGGAGCCTCAGGTTGGACGGTTCATTCATATTAATGTTGAGACAGAAGCAGATAAATCACTGTTGTTTGATTCTATAGCAGGTTATTAATACGTCTGCCTGATGGAGGCTGTTTGTCTTTAAGGAAAGACATGATTTAAACCCTTAAGGTCCACTTTAGTTTCACATTAGCAGCATTTAAAACAAGCCAAATGATTTGTTACTGCTGACTCTCTGTAGTGCCGCCATAAATAAACACAAAACTATTTCTTGAGTTACTCTGAAACTTAATCCCATTTAAAAAATGGAAAAATTCTCATTCTTTCATCAGGATTGTCGTCTTTCTCCTGTGTGACTTCTGAATTTTTTAATAATTATTTTTGGTAATGGACATGTGAGATATTAGAAACTGAAGTCACAGCTAATCTGAAAATATNCATCACAACTCACTGAACAGATGTTCTTTGTTTGCGTCCAGATGATGGAGCACGTGGTTTGTGGCATCGAGGACTTGTGTGGTCAGTGGAGTCACTACTACTGGAAGGACAAGTACGCTCTGACTTTAACTGTATCCATGTTTCAAAATAAAAGCTCGGTGAGGTCGGAGCTTTACGTTTTCGTGTTTCCTGAAGGTTCAAGAAGTTCAACGACAAAGTCCTGAGGCGGATCCTGCTGCGAGACAACCGGGCCGAGTCCAGCATCGTGTCTCTGTACAAGAAGCTGGAGCTGCAGAACGCCATCGAGCTGCTGGACACGCCGATGGGAGATCTGAGCGCAGCGCCATCTATCGTCTCTCTGCAGTAAGTGACCCGCTGTGACCTCGTTCAATAACGGCGACGTCAACAAGGCAGCAACGGTTTAATATTAGAGACTATAATGATGCTATAATGAGACTATAAAAAAATAAATGATATTATTTTAGGGTGTTTTTTGTAAATACTGCAGAGGACACAGGCTACATTCATGATACAAAAATAATAATTAAAAATGTTGTTTTATTGAATTTTTCATTTTTATTTTCCAGATTTTTTTTTACATGAAAACACCAAAAAAATTAGAAACAAAAAACATGAAGTTTACATGTCTGATATCAAATTAAAAACCCGTCACTGCAAGTTACTTAAAATATTTTTTAAACAGATATTATTATTTTACATAACAGAATATTTACAATTTTTTTAATTTTATTGTTGCTACACATGTAATTATCCTTCATTAAAAAATGTAAAATCCTAAGAAATAATAATTTTTAAAAATGATGTAAAATTAAGGCCATAGATTATATTTTAATTCTTAAAAATATACTTTAATAGACTCAACTGTTAAATTAAGATTTAAAAATGTATAAATAAAATCATAAAATAAAATACTTAAAATATTCGTAGCATCCTTGTGGAAGTATTAGTACAGAAGCTTTTTTTCTCTATATTTTATAGTAATATCAAAAAATTACAGAAATGAATTTTGAATTTACAGATCAAATGTAAAATAATTAAATCATGTAACAGTGTTAACTATAGAATTCAGATTTTTTTAGGACTTTTTTGGACATAACTTAAAATACATTTACTAATTTATTATTGTTTCACAATTTATCAATTTTATTTTATAGATAAAACTCCTATATTTAAATGTATTATTGTAAATACATTTAAAAAATTTCATACAATGAGTACAGTATAGATAATTCATTATATTATATATATTTATTTAGTATTTTGGAAGTAATTTTATGTTTTTTTTCATTGACATGTTAAGACATTTTTTTGGATTATGACTATTTTACAGTTTTTATTTTACAGTGTGTGGAACTACAGGCTACAGGAGGATATTTAATATGTGTTTTGTGTTATTTATTGTTTATTATATTAATATTTAGTCTTTTTCCTTCTCAGTGACATCTACAACTACAATAGAATGTCTAAAAAACCTTCAATAAATCAACTTGTTTTAATTTTTGCATCCAAACAGCTCCTCATCAGACAACTTCCTGTCATATCGGTGATGTTTTAGCTCCTGAACACAACGTATTGATCTCAGGCAGGACGAGCGTCTCAGATAAATGCACCCAGTGTTTATTCTCAGTCTAATCACGCTGCAGCTGACGAGGCCGTTTTCCGTCAGATGCTCTTAACAACAACAACACCACAACAAAAACAACAACAACAACAACAACAACAGTCACATCTCCTCTCTGTCTCCCAACCAGCGACGAGAAGAAGGAGGCGGCTCGGCCCAAGAAGAAGTTCTTGGCGGCTGACGTGAGGAAGATGCACGACATCCTGTCAAAGAACATGTACAAGATCCGGCACAGGGTAACGAGACGCCGCGCCCGCACCACAGGAAGTGATTTATAGTGAAGGGAAATACGGTTTAATCCCATTTTTACCAAAGACTTTCCCTTCATGTGTGAAGGAATCAGCTCTCATTAGCTCAGACAGTTAACACACATTCAGGTACATTTAATTAGAGAAGCCCTGAAACCATAGAAGTACTGGAGATGCATTAATGAAGCAGAACATTATTTTATTGTTATTTTTTTTGTATGAGACGCAGTAAAAACGGAAGTTTACTGACATGAAGTAACGTTTTCAGACTTTATTTAAATGATGTTCTTGCATTCTTGTATGTTTCTCGAGGACGCATCTGTTCTTCAGATAGTTTTTTGATGCAATTTCTGCTTAAATGCACCAATTTTCTGCCACTTTTATCAGATATTTTTCTTGCCATTACCAAATCCTAGCTTATTTTGATTTTATTCAACTCCAGATGTTTAGTTTCACCTTTAGAAAATCTTTATTAATCCCCTGAAGCAGCTGGATTTTGGCAAACTGGAGCAAGTAGTGAATTTTTTGGGGACTACTTTCAGCAGCGGATTAATTCTTTTGGTGCATCAGGATGGATTAAACAGATAAAATACTTTGATTAGTTGTTGATTTGATCGTTACTACGACTTGTTGATGTGTGATATTCATAGTTTTAGCCTTTAAGGAGGAGAAAGAAACTAAATTTGATGTCATGGTGAAATGTTTTTAATCTTATTTTGCAGTAAACGTGTAAAATCACGCGTCATCTTTGCAAAATCTTTCATATTTTCACTTATTTCACAAACATCCTGTTAAAAATCTGTTTAATTTGATCATTTCTTTCAGTGTATTGGATTAATATAATGATAAAACCAATATTTTTCTACTTTAATTAGCATAAAACCTGACTTTCTTAATGTTTTTTTCCAGACGATGGCCTACACCAGCAAATACAATCTGCCCGACAACAGCCGAGCCCGAGAGATTCTGATTCGCCGCCACGCGAGCATCAGACGCAGCCTTCGACCAGGAAGCTTCCGCGAGTTGGTGGGTTTCGGTTTTAAAGGACGTCACACGTGACTCGCTGCCTGTTCTCACCTCCTCTGTTCCTCCTGTTTCAGGGAGAGCAGAACATCCCGCGGGCTCAGAAGTATTACTCCCTGCAGCCTGGAGGAGATCTGGAGTCAGCGTTCGGCCTCAGGAGACGAAGTCATGGTGGGATTTTAATGTGTATTGATTGTTGCATTAACAAAAAAAACACCAAAAATGACACCATTTACTCGAAAAACAAAAAAAGAGAAAAATGCAGCAGATATTCATCTTTCCGACGGTCTTTAAACTCATCATGTGTGACATACGGTTCAGTTAAAATTAATTGTGATATTTCATGAAAATCACTTAAAAATTTGCCAAAAATACACCATTTACTCAAACCACATTCTGTCAAAAACAAAAAATTTTCTCCTCCTTGGTGCAGCTGTGAAGCCATCAGTGACTCAGCTGTGAGCAACAGTCGCGTGACAAAAATCCAGACTTCTGGGCTGAGCTGCAGGTTGTGTTTACGCAGATCAGACAGGAAACAATATGAAAACAAAGTTCAAATGGAAGTAGTAAAATATCTATAATATGTGGAGACACTGTTCTTTTTTCCAGCATCGATAACACTTGTGGGCACTTAGCAAAAAGTTTGACACGTTGATTCCAGGTTTTTTCAATTTTTGTAAAATATAAAATCAACTTTTTTAATGGATTTTTTTCTGATTTATGGGACTATAAGTGTGTCACACTGCATAGAAGACATTTCTGAGTTCTTTCTCCTCTTAGTCCTGGTTGTTCTGTTTCCATAGAGGTACAGGACTTTATGTTGCAGTGAAACATGAACCCACTGTGAGGAAAAATGTGACAAAAACACCCAGAAAGTAATCCATTGACCTTCCTTCACTGATCTCCTCCTACCAGGTGGCGATGAGGTGGACCGCCTCTCGGCTCGCCTCCAGACCTCCGGTGTTTCCTCGCGCTCCTCTTCCCGCTCTCTGGTGCCCATGAGGAAGCTGAACACCATCCAGGAACAGAGGAGTCCAGGGGCCGCCTCTGCCCACCCTAACCCACCGAGCCATTTGGACGAAGGGGCCTCTGGAGGTCCGTCCGGTTCCAGCCTCAGAGGCAGGAGGGCTCCGGTTCCTGCGCCCAGGAGACGCAGCTCGGACCGGGAAGACGACTCTGAGCATCCAGGAGGAGACGAGGAACCGGTGAACCCTGGAGGCTGGGTACCCGACGACGGAGACCCCCGAGAACACGAGGCGGGACTTCTTAGACACTCGTCAGTGAGGTCTGGAGGCTCGGCGAGGTTATGACGGACAGAAGCATCAAGCTTTAGATGTTGTAGGTGGACTCACGTCTGCTTTGTACACACCGTTAATGACCGGGGACAATGAGACTCTGATGGCCTGGTTACAGACGTCATGAGGACTGATCACAATGTTTTCTTGATGCTCTTTGGAAGCATATCGACAACATTACACATCATGATGGAGCCAAACCACTTCCACACTTGTTCTATTGAATGTTGGGTTGCATATACTCTCAGAAAGTCCAGTTTCCAATCACACAGGCCCATTATTATGTACTTTTAAGATGTTTTTATATGTTTTTTGGCAATTTTCATATGATTTCCTTGTTATTTAAATTGAATTTTGAGCTTTTTGCTGTTGGAAGTTGAGGGGAATCGAAATCCTGACGTTAAAGTGAAGACGGATTTCGTTAAAACGCCCGTTTTATGAGGTTATCACAACTTAAATTTAGTTTTAAATCAACTGAACCAGAAATTTAAGTTTAAATCACACACAATATTAAGCAACCTTATTATGCAAACCCAACTCATTGACATTAACCCACTTCCACCTGAAACCTTCCACTAAGAATAAAATGTATTTTGCATAGAACTAGAATAAGCATGCATCGTTTACAAGCAGCTACCTTTATTTTTTTAAGCAAAATAATAAAAAATAATCAGAAAAGTTCAACTATAAGAATGCAGCTTTTCTTCCGTCCATCCCAGTTGTGTTCTATTAAAGGAAACACGGCAGCCATGAGGGGATTAATGTGCGATTAGCCGAGCTGCCAGTCAGGCTGAAGCATCGCGGTCACTTCATGGTGTAAACATGTTAGAAATAGAAAATCTAATTCTGCTTTAAAAAGTGCTAATACTCGTTGTTTAGAGCCCAATCTAATTAAACTGATGGCGGCAGCAGCGTGGGCTGTACGAGGACGACCGTGTTGTGATGAAGTATCAGCCAATAAGTTGGTGAAATCGACTTTACTTCGCAAGGAAATCGACATAAAAGCTGGAAATGATTAAAAACTTGGACCACACAAAAGCAGCCATTTGTTAAATCTGCCGCCGGAATTAGCCGCCGCAGCGCTGCCAAACTTTAAATCTGTGTTTAAGTGTTGAGTTAAAAGGCAAAAATCTAAATATAAACGGTCTCCAGGGTACTGCCGTTCATTTATACTTTACAAAACCACAAACAGAAGCAAAAATCTAAGACAATAAACAATCTGCTCCAAAGCAAGCTACAGTGTCTTAGCATGTGTTGCTAACTAGCTTACAACATCTGTTGAGTTACTAACAAAACCCAATAAGTAATGTTCTACATTATTTTGTGAGGGTTTCAGTTAAATTTAAAAAACAAAAAGCCCGTCCATGACTTCACAGTTCATTTTTCTCACACTGTGTTCAAGTTGTAGCTATATTCAACTTTAGGCTAACGTTAGCGGCTATGCCTAGCGCTACTGGATTTATGTTCACACTCCAGTATTATTCAACTTCCTGTTGTGTTTAAACACCCTGATTAGTTTACTTTAATAAAGAAATGTCTCTTGTATGATCTTGTCAAAATATAAGTTTTGAAAATACGAGCAATAATGCAAACATCGAACCAAGTGTGTAGCTTTAGCCTCCATCTTTTAGCACAATATCAGATATGTACTGTACAGTTGGTTTCCTTTTGAAGAAAAAAACTAAACTACACTAAAAAAACTGACTAAACACAACAACATTAATAGTAAAATTATGGCGATACTGTTAGCTTAGTTAGCGAGTCAGCTCAGATGGAAAATATGACAATATGTCACTGAGTAGAAATAAAAAGACTGCTTTTGTTTACCTATGTTTGAAATAAAAGACCATTTGTTTTTTGAAATAAATTATATTTTTATACATTATAATTATATACATAAAAGTACGCAGTGAATATTGAAGGATATAAATCAATACAGAAAGTTTTTTTCATTCTAGCAAGCTGTTCTAGCTTTTAACTGTTAGCTAGCATATCAGTAGCTAGCTAACACTGGCTAGCTAATGTTCAACAAAAACTTTGGACAGCTAACGTCAGGTAAAGAAACAACACAGGAGACATTAAATTACAACATTTTCAAAGGATTAGATGTAGCCTTGTGGTTATTAGCTAACATTGCTACCATTTGTTAAGATTAGCTAGCAAGTATGTCGTAAAAAACTGCTAGCGAATTGATAAATGTTAATAAAAAAACACTCTAAAGGAAACGCGTCGTCATTTGTCCTTTATGAATGTTATTGTGGATATCTGGAATGTTATTTTTAACTGGAAGAGCTAAATTATAAATATCTGCAGTACATATTGATAGCTATTAAATGTTAACGAGCACTGGAGTAAACATTAGGCTAATTTATGTCGCGCTGTGACGGTAATGAAACATAAAAATTTCCCTGACCTTAACCAAGTGCCTAAACATAACAACAAGTTGGATGTTTTACTGCAAAACCTCACATTTGATCAGAAAAATGACTTCTATATTCCAAATAACACGTCGTCATTTCCATTATTGATCGTCTTCAAGATGCATTTGCTGCTGCAGATTACCTCGACGAAAAGATAATTTCTAGGAGACAGGGTTGTACAATCAATAGAAAGACACTCATCTGTCCTTTCAAGTGATCATCCTGTGAGCGTAGCATCCACTTTTTAATTTGTTTAACCTTCAGTCGAACATGAAATGATGTAACGGAGACGTGGATGCAGCTCTATCAGCTGATGGGGTAACATTACACCGCTTAAACAGTGCATCTGAAACCAGGCAGAGGCCCCACAGGTGCTATTAAACTCAGGAGAGAGGAGATCGAGCACTAAACACTCTCCCTTGTTTGCTTTAATGCCCTCTTTTATTAGTTCATTGGACTCTCTGACGGCCTTCTACACCCAGATTATCTTTCAGAGTTTGCGTCTTTGTATCTCCCACTCTCAGGGAACGCAAACTATAAATATATTTTGGTTTCTTAAAGGTGCACCAAAGAAATTCTGCAAAAACAATCACAGCAATGTGTTCGAAGTTGCACAAAAACTGCATTCTGCAAACAACAATGTGCAGGAAATGTGTAGAAGTGAGTGTTTGAGTGAAGCTCTGCAGCAGAACAGCTCAGATGTAAGATGTGATGGCGTCGCTGATGACAGCCTGCAGTGGTCTTTACTCTGAGAACAGTGGATCTGCTGTGACGGGAAGCTCTGAGCATCATCTCTTCATCTCCACTGCGAACTAAATACACATCTGCAGTTCATAAACTTTTACTGAGCTCTGCTTGACCTGCTGCGCTTCACTAATACTGATTGAAAAAGACAATAAAGAGGCACAAAATAACCACAAAGAAGCTAAAAATGAAAAAGAGGGTCAAAGTAACTGAAAGAAAGATGCAAAACAACCTTAAAGAGATGCAAAATGATCACAAAAAAAATGCAAAAAACAGCTACAAAAGATTCACCACAATCAAACAAAACAGAAAATGACTACAAAGAAATGTGAAATTGTCCCTAAGAGACAAACCACAAAGAAACACACACAAAAAACCCACAGAGATGCAAAGAAATGCAAAAAAAAAACCATAAAAAAGATGCGTAACAACCAACAAGCAATGCAAAATGATTACAGAGACACAAAGTTACCACAAACGGATGCAGAACACAAAAAATATGCAAAAAGCAATGCAAGATGAACACAAAACCACAGTAAAATACCACAAAAAAACCTCGCAATGACCAAAAAGACACACAGCAACAGTAAGAAGACACAAAAGAACCATGAAAAAAAGCAAAACTGTGAAAAGATGCAAAATGACCTCAAAGAGATCCAAAATGATCACCAACAGTCACCACAAACAAAACAAGAACAAAAGATGCAGAAAAACAAAGAGAAAAGTAAAAATAACCAGAAAGAGATCCAAAACAAGTACAACAGCATGCAGCATGACCACAAAAAGATGCAAAATGACCACACAAAGATGCAAAATGACCACAAAAAGATGCAAAATGACCACACAAAGATGCAAAACAAGCTCGAAAGGGTGCAAAATGACCACAAAAACATGCAAAACCACCTCAAAAGCATGCAAAATGACCACAAAAAGATGCAAAACCAGCACGAAAAGATGCAAAATGACCACAAAAAGATGCAAAACCAGCACGAAAAGATGCAAAATGACCACAAAGACATGCAAAGCAACTGCAGAGAGGTTCAAATATGATCACAGAGATAGAAAGTTAAAAAAAAAAAACAACAACAAAAAGATGACAAATAGTCCTCAAAAAATTAAAAATTAACAGAAAAATGACCAGAAAATGATGCAAAACAAGCACAAAAAAATGCAAAACTGTGAAAAGATGCAAAATGATCATCACAAAATGAACACAACAGGCACAAAAGATGCAGAAAAACAAGGAAAGCAAAAATAACCAGAAAGAGATCCAAACCAGCCACAAAACCATGCAAAATGACCACAAAAAGATGCATAACGGGCATGTAAAGATGCATAATAACCACAAAAACATGCAAAGCAACTGCAGAGAGGTCCAAAAATGGTCAGTTACAAAGTTCAACAATAGCAAAAGGAACAACCACCACAAAAAGATGAAAAACTACAAAACTACCACAAAATTACCAGAAAAAGATGCAAAACGGCTACAAGGAGTCTCAAAAATACCCACAAAGACACAAAGCAACAGCAAGAAGACACAAAACAACCACAAAAAATGCAAAATGACCCCAAAGAGATCCAAAATGATCACCAACAGTCACCACAAAATAAACAGAACAAGCACAAAAGATGCAGAGAAACAAGAAAAACAATAACCAGGAAGAGACAAACCAGCCACAAAACCATGCAAAATTACCACAGACATATAAAACCAGGACAAAAACATGCAAAACAAGCTCGAAAAGATACAAAATAACCCCAAAGACATGCAAACCAGCACAAAAAGATGCAACATGACCGCAAAGAGATGCAAAACCAGCCTGAAAAGATGCAAAATTACCAGAAAACGATGCAAAACAAGCTCAACAGGATGCAAAATGGCTGTAGAGAGTCTCAAATATACTCACAGACGAAATGCAAAAGACACTAAACAACTGCAAAAAGACTTAAAACTTGTGGAAAGAAAACAAAATGAACTTCTAGAACACAGTCTGTGGAGATTTGTGCAGCGTACTTACAATGTCTGACAGAAACGGGGGATAAAAAGGAACAACAACTGCTCTGAGTGTGGCGGTTATGAAGCCGTTGTTCACGTCAGGACCGAGCGTGAATCGGCTGTTTGTCCTGATTGCTGCACAGCTGCTCTAATTAAAGACGCTCCACTGGATCGGCAGCGTTTCATTATTTACCCAAAATCAACTCGCTGTGAAATTAAGTGTGACGAGGGAAGACGAGCTCCTGATAAAGGCTCACACTGGGAGCGTCGCTGTTCGTGGGAATTCTAAATCATGGAGATAAATGAGCCAATTAAAGCTCAAACAGACTCTAGTTTGTGTTTAAACCAAACATCCAAACATCACGTCATTTCTCCTCCACTGGACCAGCCTCCTGCTCAAACAACCAGGCTTTACATTCATATTTCTGTGCTTTATTACATCTTATTGGTTAAAGGAAGCTCCAGAAAGTATCACACATGATACCAGATTTGTCAGGCGCAGGGAAACTTCTGCAGTTTTAATGATGCTTCCAACTTTTTTGAGAGCCTTTAATTACATTTTCTCAAGCAATTACAGCAGCAGAGCGGGATTTTCTCACAGCGCTGTTGTGGGATTTCTGCATGCAGGCATTAAAATATGATCCACAGCGTTGATCCAGAGAGAAATGGGCTTAATGAGCAGGTTCATGTTCACATGTACGGCAGTGTGAAGGCTCAGAAAGTGAAGCAAAATAACAAAGAAAAGCTCTGAACTGGGAAGTATTACCACTAAGAGACTGAAAGTGGTCATAGAAAGAAGCAAAACAATCATAAAAGGTGCAAATTAGCCACAATAAGACACAAAACAACCGCAGAAAGATCAGATTAATAACAAAACGGTGCAAAATAACCACAAAAAAAGTAAAAATTAACTATAAAAAGATGCAAAACCGCCACAGATGCGTGCCAGTTAATCGAAAAGGTGCAAATCTGCTACACAAAGGTGGAAATTCACCTTAATAGCTGAAAATTAATCCGTCAAAAACAAACACAAAGAGAAACAGAACAACCATACAAAGGTGAAAATCAACTAAAGAAAGGTGGAAATTAATCGCAAAAAAACGTAAACACAAAATAATGAAAATCAACTACAAAAAGAAGTTAAAAAATCACAAAAGTGTGCAAAATAATCACACAAATGTGCAAATTAACGACAAAAACATGCAATTTAGCTACAAAAAGATGCAAAACAACCACAAAAATGTGCAAATTAACCACAAAAAGATGCAAAACAACCACAAAAATGTGCAAATTAACCACAAAAAGATGCAAAACGACCACAAAAACCTACAACTTAACCACACAAATGTGCATCTTAACTACAAAAAGAAGCAAGACAACCACAAAAATTTGCAAATTAACCTCAAAAACGTGCAAATTAGCTACAAAACATGCAAAACGATTAAATAAAAAAGTGTAAATAAACCACACAAATGTGCAAAAATAACCACAAAAAGGTGCAAATTAACTACAAAAAGATGCAAACTAACCACAAAAATGTACAAATTAACCACACAAATGTGCATCAAGCTACAAAAACGTGCATTTTAACTACAAAAAGAAACAGAACAACCACAAAAAGGTGCAAATTAAGCACACAAATGTGCATAGTAACCACAAAAATGTGCAAATTAACTACAAAAAGAAGCAAAACAGCCACAAAAACGTA
>NW_007578143.1:167330-171909 GCF_000690725.1 Stegastes partitus | reverse complement strand
GTCTTCACAACAAACAGATCCAAACCAGCCACACCAAGCCAACCACAGAACCACCAGCTCCTGTGCTGGACCTGCTCTTCTGAACCTTTTGATGTTTTATGTGCAGCAGCGGAAAGCCGATGTTTGATGTGAATCTAAAAGCTGAGCGCGCTCAGTGCGAGCGATCAGACTCGACAATAAACGCGGGTCTTGGCGTGGAAAACCGCCAACTCATCAAATATGAGTCAGACTGGTGCATTTTTAATGGCGACGGCCGTTTACTGTAACGAAGAGCAGCGGATCTGGGAAGAGATGGAGATGTAACGTGAACATTTGACGTCCTGTCAGCAGCTGATTGACGAACCGCTTTACTCCATGAACACACTTTAAGTTTAAAGCTCGTTAGCTGTGACTGATGGCGGCTTAATTACACCGATTGTACCTGAAAACTGTTCGACGCGCTCGCTGGATGTTGTCTTGAAGGCACAGGAAGTAGATTTATTTATGTCCAGCAGCAATAATTAATCTCCAGCTTGCACCGTTTGAACGCTGATAAATAACTGCAGGATGCTAAAGGCTCATTTAAATTCATATTTAAATCTTATTCTGGCTGCAAGTGACAAAAACAAGCGACGAACGTCAGTAAGACGTCGTGTTGGAGGCCTTCAGGACACACTTAGATCTGACTTTTACTACAAACATGCATGAATGTAACCAGCATTTTAACACACAGTCATTTAGATTTGCTTTTCTTTGTCTTCTATTTGTTCTGCATGTTTTTGTGTTCGCTTTAAGTCTTGTTGTGATTGATTTAAAACCTTTTGTGTCTTTTCTATTTTGATCGTTTTGTGTCATTTTCACTCTATTTGTGGCTATTTTCCATCTTTTTCTGCTTGTTTTGAATCTTTTTGTGGCTTTTTTGTGTCTTTATGTCGTTGCTTTAAGTCTCTTTGTCATCGTTTTGTGTTTGTTCTTCTTCCTTATGTGGTTGTTGTACATAATTTTTTGGGGATATTTTTGAATATATTTGTGAATAATGTGTGTCCTTTTGTGGTAGTTGTGCTTCGTTTTTTATTTAGTTGTGTCTACATATGGCTGCTTGTCATTGTTCATGGTCCCTCTTTGTGGTTGTTTTGTGTTTTCTATTTTTATTGTTTGCAGTTTTGTATCTTTTTGAAGTTGTTTTCCATCTTTTTCTGCTTGTTTTCCATCTTTTTGTGGCTTTTTTGTGTCTTTTTGTCACTACTTTAAGTCTGTTTGTCGTCGTTTTGTGTTTGTTTTTCTTCATTATGTGGTTGTTTTCCAGAATTTTTGGGGGATAATTTTGAGTATATTTGTGAATGAGTGTCCTTTTGTGGTAGATGTGCTTCATTTTTATTTACTTGTGTCTACATATGGCTGTTTGTCATTGTTCATGGTCCCTCTTTGTGGTTGTTTTGTGTTTCTATTTGTATGTTTTGCACCCTTTATAGTTATTTTACATCTTTTTGTGGTTATTTTGCACCTTTTTGTGGGTATTTTGTGTCTTTATGTCGTCGCTTTATGTCTATTTGTCGTCGTTTTGTGTTTGTTTT
Organism: Stegastes partitus; assembly: GCF_000690725.1. Lineage (NCBI taxonomy): Eukaryota > Metazoa > Chordata > Actinopteri > Pomacentridae > Stegastes > Stegastes partitus. Next base: position 170,356 of record NW_007578143.1, on the reverse strand, counting down.
CCTTCCTTGTGTGGTTGTTTTGAATACTTTTTTGGGGTAATTTTGACTATATTTATGAATAATGTGTGTCCTTTTGTGGTAGTTGTGCTTCATTTTTTATTTCGTTGTGTGTACCTGTGGCTGTTTTTCATTGTTCATGGTCCCTCTTTGTGGTGTTTTGTGTTTGTATTTGTATGTTTTGCATCCTCTATAGTTATTTTGCATGTTTTTGTGGTTATTTTGCATCTTTTTCTGGTTGTTTTGCATCTTTTTGTGGCTTTTTTGTGTATTTTTGTCACTACTTTAAGTCTGTTTGTCGTCGTTTTGTGTCTGTAATCATTTTGTGTTTGTTTCGCTTTCTTATGTGGTTGTTTTGCATAATTTTGGGGGTAATTTTGAGTGTATCTGTGAATAATGTGTGTCCTTTTGTGGTAGTTGTGCTTCTATTTATGCTCACTTTCAGTCTGTTATTATTTAGTTGTGTCTACCTGTGGCTGTTTGTCATAGTTTATGGTCCCTCTTTGTGGTTGTTTTGCTTCTTTTTCTTGGTTATGTTGAATCTTTTTCTGCTTGTTTTGCATCTCTTTGTGTGTTTTTTTGTGTCTTTTTGTCAATGCTTTAAGTCTCTTTGTTGTCGTTTCGTGTCTGTAATCGTTTTATTTGTTTTGCTTCTTTCTGTGGTTGTTTTGAATAATTTTGGGGGTAATTCTGAGTATATTTGTGAATGTGTGTCCTTTTGTGGTAGTTCTGCTTCGTTTTTTATTTAGTTGTGTCTACATATGGCTGTTTATTGTTTATGGTCCCTCTTTGTGGTTGTTTTGCATCTTTTTGTGGTCGACGTTTTGCTTCTTTTTTTGGTTATTTTGCACCTTTTTGCAATCGTCTTGCACATTTTTGTGAGTATTTTTCCTCCGTTCACATTTGTTTTGCATCTTTCGTGGCATTTAGGATCTCTTTATGGACACTTGTACGTCTTGTGTCACTTCTTTATCGGTCAAACTCACTAAATCAAAACGTGCCAGGGGAATGAATAACTCCGAATGTAGCTGCTGTGGTCTGATTGGTCCACATCAGGGGCAGGTGTGTTGACAGGAAATGATCAGGTGACCTGAGAGGACAGACCGCTACAGGTTTCCATTTTAAGGCAGCAGGAAGCGTTCAGCAGAGTCCAGCGCATCCTGCATTGATCTCTGAGTGAGAAATGTTCCGTTTTTCCATCTTTTCAGCTGCGATAAAGGAACAAGCAGCAGCAGCAGGATCTGAAAGGGTCGAAAGTTTGAGCCGGTTCAGCGGCGCGAGATGGAAGCAATGTGAGAGAAAAGCTCTCCGTGTAAATCCTCACACCAAACGCCTGCAAAGTCTTTGCCTCGAGCGTATTTGCATCCTGATGAAGAAGCGTCTTGGTATGTGGGAGGAACTGGTGAACATCCTGCTTCATGAACTGTCTGTCAGCTGCATATGAAGCTCGCTGTTGTAGAGGCAAGAAGGAGGAGGAGGAGGGAGGGTCTGTGTTTAAATGCACCGAGAGCCTCGACTGGCACGCTGAGAAACAAAGGATGGAAAACAGATTGCGCGTCTGAATGTGCTGCGTGTGGTGGAGCTTCTTCAGGGAGAAGATCTGCAGCCTTCAGCAGAGGAAAGTTCACAAACTGAGCTGCTCGTCACGGATTTATCTGCCTTCAGATTTATTTAGGCAACAAAGATGAACCAAACTGCATCCGTGTCCCATCAGATTGAGTGTCAGCCGACCAGCGATGTGAAGGTAGGATGGGTTTGTTATTTTCTGTTGTTCTTCTTATCCTCAATCATTTTTTTTTATCACCACTGCTCCACACTTAGACAATAAAATGTGTTTAAAACAGCTTGCCAGTAGTTGCTGAAGTACTTTATTTAAGCTTTTAACATTAATACACATTTCTATATTCTCAACTTTCTCTCTTCGAGGCGTCATTATGCAGCCGAATGCTTTCACAAACTCCTTCAGTCTCCGCTTTCCTCCTCAAAAAGGCAATTTTTTTCAAATTACCTGCCAAGATGTTCTTCTGTTTTCCATCACACCTCATTTCATCTGTTAAATTTCTTCAATTAAAGCCCAAAGAATAAAGTTTCCTCCTTAAACTGTTTGTTTTTTAAGGTGATCTGAGAGGTTTTTCTTTGGAGATATTTCCTCAAAAATGTGAAAAAAGTATTTGAGTGGTTCAAAATAGTTTTCTACTCAACTCATACAAATGGTGTGTTTGTTCATATTTGTTTGTTGTCGTGTTTAAAGCCACTTTTTCCACCATTTTGGCCTCATTTTCACCAGATTCTGATGTTATGAGCATTTAATGACCGTTATAATCACAGATGCAGGGACCTCGTCCAGCGTTTCCATCAGTTACGATAAACAGAAAATAAGACTGATAACGTCGTCACCTCTTACCTTTGTGTGAACAAATATAATCTCTGGTGGAGTCGTCTCTCTGGAAACCTACAAAACGGAGGCCAAAAATTAAACAGGACATATTTTAATCCAAACACGGATCGTTTTCTCAAATGAACCAATTAGTTTTCGTGTCTAAACTTAACCGACTAGTTTTGGTGGTAGTTTGTTACCTAAACTTCACCAGGTTTGGGTGCCTGAATTTACCAAAGTACTTTTGGCCTCCAACAGTAACCAAGGTGTTTATTGCCTAAAATTAACCAGGAGGTGTTTGTGTCTGGATTTAACCAAGTAGAAAAAACTTCATCAAGTGCTTTGATGACTGAATTTAACAAAGGAGACTTGTAGCCTAAATGTAACCAGGCAGTTTTGGTGGTTACACTTAACCAAACACTTCTGGCAGCTAAACTTAACCAAAAAGTGTTGGTACTTAAACTTAACCAAGTAGTTTTGGTGCCTAAATTTAATAAAGTCAGCTGGCATCTTAACTCACCCAAAAAGTGTTTGTGATCAAAATTGACCACATAACAAGTAGTTTTGGTGGTTACATTTAATCAGGTAGTTTTGGCGTGTAACTAGGCAGAGTTGTTTGTTGTCCCTAAACCATCCATCCATCCATCAATTT
>NW_007578143.1:160625-167205 GCF_000690725.1 Stegastes partitus | reverse complement strand
CATCCATCCTTCCATTGTTCCATCCATGCATCCATCCATCGTTCCATCATCCATTTTTCCATTGTTCTATCACCCATCCTTCCATTGGTCCATCCATCTATCCATCCATTCTTCCATTGTTCCATCCATCCATCTATCCATCCATCCATCCATCCATCCATCCTTCCATTGTTCCATCCATGCATCCTTCCATTGTTCCATCCATCCAACCATCCATCCATACGTATAGGGATGATGTGCAGTGATAACAGCCATTTAATGGACTGTTAATAATTAATGTTGGACTACAAAGGATGATGTGAGTTATTGCTTTGAAAGTGATCAGTCAGATGGTTTTGAAGCAGAACCAGAGCATGACTACGACAGCTCAAAGGGCAAGAAGTGGTTTCAAACACAGACAGCGAGATAAGAAACTTGTGTTTATTGTAAGTAATGAAAGTCTCAAAGCATTTTGTAGCTCACAGACTGTGGAGGTTTGATTTTGTTAGTGCCTTTTTTCTTTTTTTTAAAGAATGATAGACATCTTTAAAAGCCACGGGGCTGCCGGGTAGGAATATATGCACTAATATAGGCTCAGTGTGGTCTGATACTGTCGTGCTTTTATCTGATCTAAAATGCTGTTTGTCACGTCGAGAGACACAAACGCTTTCATTGTTCTTCTGCTTTTCAGTGTTTGATCATTTTATTGTGTTTCGACCAGCTTCACAAGCACACTCGTCTTTGTTCTATCACCTTCATGTAGTCTGACAGTTTTGCTGAACTGCTTTTCAACTTGGGGGTTTTAAACATATTTCATTAGTCAGCTACAGAAAAACTTCTGTTTGGGACACGGGCTGGAGTGCCGGAGAGAGATTTTTACACAGCATTATCCTCTCAAATCCCAAATAGGTGTTATTGGACTTTTGTTTTTAGCACCGCTCATCATTCAGTGTCATAAAAGACCTGGTGGGCGATTTAAGCCTTGATTATGCTGCACAACGGACACACAGTTGTTGTTATTATACGACTTTCTAATCCACTTTGAGGTCTCGGTTACATACGTTTGCAGTTGATTGGCACCTACTTAGTCCATATAATCTACTGTCTTTATAGCATAGTTGCTGTAAAGTCCAAAACTTGTCCTTGTGGACTTGGGTAGACGATGAAATTCACGTCACATGGACCCTCTTTTGCAGACTTTTTACAAGATGTGGTTGACGATTTCACCAAAGCCCTGTCATTGTCAATTTAGGATTTCCAACTGTGTTTGGGTTCCGTCAATGGTATGGATGTCCCCGATCAAGGTTTGTTTTATTTTTTATTATATTATGGGAGTTTAGCTTGTAAAGGAGCACTGTGCCAGAGACTTGTACGACCTCACGGCAGGAAACAAGTGTTAGCTTAAGGTGGGATAAGGTAGGACAGCGATCCTCCATCTCAGGCGGTCATCTGATGGCCATTGTTGGGCCATTTTCTCATGTTTCTGCCTGAGAACACATCGTTTACTTAAAAACTCCAGTGATCGGCCCTGATCCCGATTGTAGGATTGGGCCTTTAACATCCTAAGTCAATGAACGATGTGAAAAACACTAATAACTGCAAAAAATACAAACATGAGGGAAACCAAACCAATGTCAATGACAACCAAGGCTAACCGAAGGTCACTTAACATCAGAATTAATTGGCGCCAATTAACATCGCACCATGGAGAGATTTACAGCAGTTCATGCCGCACAATGCAAAGAACATCACCAAATAACACCGATTAATGCCACACCACACCAAAATGAAAGCCAAGCAAAAGTCACCGCATAGGATAGCTGTATAGGATTTATCTGAATTGATTTTAGGAAACACATAGTATTTATACATGTCCACATGCAGCCCCCATATAGCTCAGAAATCCTGTACTTGTAGCATTAATAATGATTCTTAGTCTCTTTTGTATGTGCGGACCTTCATGAAGTCCAGTTTGTGTCAAAAAGACTGAACTACACGTTGGGTTTTATTCATGTCAGAGAAAAATAAGTGCGTAGTTTAAGGGAAGGATGGGATTTTGCAATCATAAATATTGATTTTACATGTAAAACAGTGGAGGTGGTGCAACTGAAACTCTTAGGGATAAATGGAAATGTCAACAAAACAGTACTGGCTGCCATTTTTTCCTCCTTTGAGAGACAAAATTCTCTCTCAGTGTTTGCTAACAAATTTAATCTGAAGCTTCTACATGTGGATTTCTGGGTCTCTCACAAACCCTCTTATAGGAATTTATTCATCCCAAGGAAAGCAGAGAAATGACAACAAAAGCAGTTAAAATATGGTGATTATTCAGGAGCAGAACCTTCTTATCAGATTCAACTGAAGTCCTTTCATTTCCTCAGCTGATCCTCTACATGTCAGAGATAAACTATGAGCGGGTTCCTGTGACCCCTTCGTGTTCAGTGAAACACAACGTTAAAGGCTCCGACATTAAAGAGCTTCGTTATTTCTTGCAGTTTATGCAAAGCGGCTCTTAGCTGTGAGCAGATCCCTCAGACAGGAAGACGAACAGCCAGCCAAACCGTAATCCCACCCAATCCTGTGCTGCAGCAGCACAACCCGAGTAATCTGGCAGCCGATAAGAGCGACAACTTATGCAGAGCAATGTGTCACTTCTTCAAGTGTTTCCTCAGAGAAGTGTTGTTTCCATGGAAAAGTATCACTCTTCCATCCAGTTCTGCAGCCTCAAAAAATCCCCAACAGGACTTTACGCAACAGCAGCACCACGGACTGTACCGTGAACACAGATGCCTTCTCATCTGCATTATTTAGCCTGAGTGGCTTTAATAGTGTCATAAATCAGAGCTAATTCACCGCTCGTAAATACGTAGCTGCCTCCAGAGACACACAATGTGGAATTTTACCCACCACAGAGCTGCTAATGCTAACAGACAGACACAGGTTTTCATTTTTTTGTGGATTCATTGGTGTGAATCTGAGCCTCTCACAGACAGAGGGGCTTTACATCGTACTGTAACTGACGTGTGCTGCACACTTTAGCTTTTTATGATGCAAAAAACCTGATTGTGCAGAAATAGAATACAGACGAGGCCGCGGCGATCTAATCCACCGTCCAGTAGAACCGTGTTAATGTTGGCGACCCCTTGTGGTCACGTTGATAAGGACACTTTGAATCTCTGTGGAAACCGAGGAAATGAACAAAATATGGCAAAGAGGATGTTTTAATCCAAACTGTCATCCTCACCTGAAATAACCAGCGAGTTGTGGTGCCTGTAAGTCAGGGATGAATGATCAAAGTATTTCTGTGACTTCTGTGGTTTTTGTTTTGAGTTTTTTATTGTAACAAAACTAGAAATGTTTTCATTTTTTAACATGAAGAATCTGTTGTAACCATCTGGTTGTTTTCTCATAAAACAGTAAATGCTGTTGCAGTCACGCAGAATGCTGTCGTTGTGCCGTTTGTCCACTAGATGGAGCTCTGACTCCATTCAGTCCTTCAGTCCTCACCGTTGTCTTCTCAGTAGTACAGGTGGAAGCTACAGCCAGGCAGCATCACAGCAGTGGGCTGAGCGGTAGTCATGTTTGATACCACCGATTTCCTTTCCGGTCCGATACTGAGTAGAATGCAGGCTGGTATCGGCGCTACCGATCCGATCCTCGGTGCAAATACACCTAATGTGTGTAGTAGCCGATTGGAAAGTCTCCATTTTTTCTTCTTGACCAGAAAATCTTGGAGCATCTTGTTGTCCATCTCCAGGACTTTGTGCTCCTCCTCCACGGCCATATTTTTTGTCTCCAGGTCCTCCTTTTGCCCGTGGAGCTCCATGATATTTGTCCCCAGGAGGTTGTTTCTCTCCTGGAGCTCTTTCTTTTCATCCACCATTGTGATGATTAGTTCACAGAGGACCAGCAGTTTATTGTTCTTCTCTTTGAGATTCACTTTGCTGGTCTCCTGAAGGGGTCGCTGCATCCATGTGTGCCGCCATTCATTGAACATGGTGAACCTCGGACATTGGACGTAGGAGGACAGTCCTGCTGGTCTGGAGGGGTTAGCCTTTAGCCTAGCATGGATCCTGCTGGTCTGGAGGGGTTAGCCTTTAGCCTAGCATGGATCCTGGTTCTCTTCCTTCTCCTTTGATCGTACCGTTCCTTCTCTCGGGTACCTGCCGGCATCGTCTCCAATCGGACTCTGTGTTGGTGAAGTTTGTCCAAATCTTCGCTTCAGAAACAAACAGAGACACCGACTGGTAATTTTACAAATTGAAAAACTGTATATGTATCTGTGAATCACGTAATACGGAGGATTTAAAATAAATAAATCCACATGCAGCTGTTAGTATATGGATGTTTCTGCGGGTGTGCATGTACATCTGGAGCTTCGTCCTTCATTTCTATGTTCTGCAGCACAAGTCAGTGCATATTAATTCCATTCGAACGCGATGCAAACAGCAGCTGAAGTCAAACCGAGGTCATCATCTGTGCCTCTCCGTTTTCAGCTGCCGCCACGATCGCGCCGGTTGTTGCCAAGTAACTTGATATTCCATCGTTTTCATCATATATATGTGTGTGTGCATCAGTCAAATCCCGTTTTGCAGCAGGTCAGAGGAGTGGGAGAGCGTTCAAGTTAGTGAGTCAGCAGCAACAAGCGGCAAACGACAACAGGTTTCCTTCAACGCCCAGAGCTCCGGCTGATCTCACGGAGACCCCGTTGACATTTCTACCTCGTGCATCATTCAAAGCTGCTGAAATCGTCTTTTTTGACAAGGCCGACCATGAACTCAGGCGCTGAATCACAGGCAGGAGGATTTCTGTGTGCGGGATTTACACACAAATTCAGCTCAGAGTGAGACTTTCACTTTCAACAATTAGTGGTAGACTTTGTAAAAAATTAAATTAAAGTCCCTGCCAGGCCGCATTATGAGGAAATAAACCTAATTTGCAATTTTAATTATGTTTGCAATCCACTTAAAGGGGTTTTATACGCTGCTGAGCCACGTTAATGTGATGCTGATGAACTCCGTTTTCTCCTCACATGCAGCTCAAAGGCCTTAAAGCTTCAGCATGAGGCAGAACATGGAGACATAAACATAGTTTTCTCTGATTTCTATCTATTTTCTGTGTATTTTTAAGCAGAATATTGGAACATTTGTCCTCCTCCAGCGCTCACAAAGTATTAAAATGAAGCAATCTGAGGAGGAGTTTACTGATAAAACTACCTCTTTCAAAAATCTCTTTGTTTACAGCATATTGTTCACAAATTTTAACCAAATTTCCTTAAAAAATCTGCAAAAGAAAACCTGAATTTTATCCACTGTGGCTGTTAACAGTTCAGGGCAACAGCTGGTGATGATATAGAAGGATTATTGGATTTAAGAAATACAAATATATTTATATGTTTACTCATTTTTTGTTTGTTTTTTGCTCATATTTTGCTCATATATACAAACAGCTGGTGGCTGGTAATGATTTTTAGGGCTCTCAACATGATAAATGCTAATGAGAAATACAAATTTATGGATATATTTAGACATTTTTCTAACTTCATTTTCAAAATCTGTAACCGGCTGCTATATTCTGTCAAAACTACAAAGTTCCAGCCTGTCAGAAGAGCTTTAGAGGTGCTAATTCGTGCTAGCTGCTAGCTGTTTGCAGTCTTTGTGCTAAGCTAAGCTAACATCCTGCTAGTGGAAGAGTGTTCTTGCATCTAACTCTTACCAACAAAGCAAATAGGTGCAACTATTTCTTTGCTGCAAACACAAAATATGAATGAAAACCTTATTTATTCCCTCCGAAGCGACAGAACTCGGTGTGAACAGATTGAAGCTTCATAACAATAATAATAATAATAACGGCCACAATCACTGAATATTAACATTAGCCTCGTGCTGTCGCTGCCATCTGTTACCGTGGCGATGAACACGGAGTAAAGAAGCTCATTAGCATGTGATGAAGATGACTAATCCCGTCCTCATCATCGCGGACGTTGCTGCTCATAAACCTGTGATTAGCATGTTAGCCTTTAATATGCTTCAGGGGCTAATTTTAAACCCCGCCCACTCACTCGGAGAAAACAACAACAACATGCTGCTCATTTAATGAAAGATGAGATGATTACATGTAAAAACCGGGATTTGCTGTTTAGCTGAGCTGCTGTCGTGTAAATTAAAGACACTCTGAGTTTCTGGCTGCACAAGAATATTAATATTGTAAACAAAAGCCAAGCGGCAGAAACTAAACACCGACTGCAGCCATCAGTGAGACCTGATGAACTGATAATACTGTTTGTCTCATCTTTTATGTGACAGATTGTACAACATGTATGACATCGTTGAGTCACTTGTGGCTTCACGGTTGTGCAAAAAGGCGCTGAATTTTATTATTTGAACCGCTGTGGTTATGATTTTTTGTCCCAAACAAACCATTTTGAGGGCCTAAACATGCTCAAAAAAACACCAAAATCTGCACGCTCATCAGGACTGAAGGAATTGGACATGTTGATGGCAAAATGGCTCCACAGCGCCCCCTACAAAATATCAATGGAGTCCCATCGGGGTTACGTTTCTCTGAGAACTGAGCATGTGCAGCAGGTCAAAGCAACAAC
>NW_007578143.1:150477-159830 GCF_000690725.1 Stegastes partitus | reverse complement strand
GAAAATATCAGTAAATCGGTAAAATGTTTGAAAATTTACATCTAATACTTCGAATTTTTTTAATTTTTAAAAATTTTTTTTACAATAAGCACATGAGTGGAAACATAACAAGATTAAAGAATAAAAACATCTTTTCACATAAAATCCTCTTCCAATGATTTATTTTTGGGAGGGAATTATATAAGAATTGATACTTTTCACTGTGATTTTAATAAAACCTGTTAAACAATCAATCCTTAATATTCAGAACTTTTCTTTCAAATAACATCAAATATCAGCAAAACTATGATTTAAAAAAATGCATTCAAACCTTATGAAAGAGCAAATTACCTTTAATGTGGACATTATTTAGAACCTTTTTTTTTCTTTTACAGTTAACATGTCGATGAAAACTTATTTTTCTTTCTGTGCTCTAAGTAGATGTTATCAGTGATATAAATCTGTAAAATAACAGTTGATTGTCCCAAAACAAACCAGACAGTTAAGACAAGCCGTGGTGTTTTCCAGTGTACAGTGAGACTGAATCAGCTGGAAACTCAAACATTTAGTTCTTCAAAGAGTCTCTTCAGGTTTAATGAACTCTAAAGTGGATCCGTTAAAATAAAGTCCAACTCCAGCGTGTAGCGGCTGAGTGAACGAGGTCTGGACTCTGTGGAGGAGGGTCATGGTGTCAGAGACTCTGTAGAAGGACAGAACACCTGCTCTGTGATCCAGGTACACTCCCACTCTGGATGAGGGACGACCTGAGGCGGGGGTTTGAGTTTTGTTGTACAGAAACACACAACTGTTGGTGTCGCTGCGCAAAGCCCAGGATTTGTCGTTGAATCCAAATGCGCTTTCAGATGTTCTGCCTGCTCTGCTGATGTTCTGGTATGAGACCGCTACGTTAGCTCGATCTCCAGTCCACTCCACCTCCCAGTAACAGCGTCCGGTCAGACTCTCTCTGCTCAGGACCTGACAGTATCTGGTGAATCTGTCTGGATGATCAGGAGGAGACTGAGGTTCATTCACTGATGTCACTTTTCTGTTCCCGTCAGATAGTACCAGCTTCCTGTGTGCTGTGTTTGAATCCAGAGTGATTTCTCGTGAATATTTTAAGAATCCAGCTCTGGTCGTTGGTTCTGACAGGAGAACATCCACGTCAGTGATGGCCAGTGAGATGTTTGTCCATGCATCCCTCAGAATGTCCTGTAGTTTATCTCTGAGCTCTTTCACAGCTGCTGTCACGTCCTCAAAGTGCCTCCGAGGACGGATGCTGATGCTGGATGAGTGTGTGGACTCACTGAGTGCTGACGCTGAGGGGTATTTGTGGAGGAAACGGCTGAGATCTGGTGTCTCTGAGAGCTGCTTCAGCTCAGCGTCTTTCCTCTTCAGATCACTGATCTCCTGCTGCAGCTTCTCCTCCAGCTCTTGGACTCGACTCACTTCAGCCTCCTGCTGGGATCTGATCTGCTGCTTCACCTCAGAGCTTCTTCTCTGGATCAGATGGATCATGTTCATGAACATCTCCTCACTGTCCTCCACTGTTTTATCAGCAGAGACGTTGATGGCCTCCAGCTCCTGTTGAAGCAGCTTCACATCTTTCTCTCTGTCCTGGATCCTCTGCTGGATGTTCAGTCGACTACTCTGGAGCTTCTTCTGCTTCTGCTTCCTTTCTGCTGCAGCTGAGACTGTTTCGTGGCCTCTATGTTGATCCACAGAGCAGAGATAACAGATCAGCTGCTGATCAGTGCGACAGAACATCTTCATCAGCTTATCATGACGAGAGCAGATGTTCTCCTGGAGGTTCTTGGAGGGCTCCACCAGCTGGTGTTTCTTAAAGGCTGGAGCCTCATAGTGAGGCTGAAGGTGGTTGTCACAGTAGGAGGCCAGACAGACCAGACAGGACTTGACAGCCTTCCTCTTCCTCCCAGTGCAGACGTCACAGGCCACATCTTCATCTCCAGCATAGCAGTGATCAGCAGCAGCAGCTTGGAGTCCAGTCTTCTTCAGCTCCTCCACTAACTCTGCGAGCAGCACGTTTTTCTCCAGGACAGGCCTCGGTTTGAAGGTCTTCCTGCACTGAGGGCAGCTGTAGGTTCTCTCACCGTCCTCTGCATCCCAGTGGGCTTCAATACAGTTCATGCAGTAGCTGTGTCCACAGTGAAGAGCCACCGGATCCTTCAGCAGATCCCCACACATGGAACAAGAGAGTTTCTCTGAATGAACGTTAGTTCCTTTCTGAGCCATTTTCTCGACTGAGTGAGTTTCTGCTGTCAGAGCAGTGAAACGACTGAAACCAGTCAGCTCTGGGTCATCACCGAACGTCGGCTCCACCCAGATCCAACGGCCTCAAGGGAGGAAACGATTTCCAGACAGAGGAACGCTTTGAAAGACTGGAAACCACAAACGTAAACATCCGACATGGTGGTTTGGTTCTTTACTTACAGCTTCTTCATACTCTCACATCAAAGTTTTTGCAGCTTTTATACATAAATGTTCAGGTTTTTAATGCTGTAGTACGATAACATACAGGTTTCTGGAAGTCAGTGTATGATCATCCAGCTTCTTTATATTTTGACAATTTCGGCGATAATTTTCCAGGTTTTTTACACTTCTAGTTCATGTCCAGGTTATGGACAACTGAGGACATTCATTTCTAGTTTTTTTGAGGAATTAATTGTAATTATAATAAATTACTGTTTAAATAGGGCTGCAGGGTGGCGCAGTTGGTAGCACTGTTGCCTCGCAGCAAGATGGTCGCCGGTTCGTGTCCCAGTGGGGTTGCCGGGATCTTTTTGCATGTTCTCTCCGTGCAGCGTGGGTTCTCTCCGGGTTCTCCGGCTTCCTCCCACACAGTCCAAAAACATGTTGAGGTTAATTGGTGATTCTAAATTGTCTGTAGGTGTGAATGTGAGTGTGCTTGGTTGTCTGTCTCTAAGTGTAGCCCTGTGATAGACTGGTTACCTGTCCAGGTGAACCTGCCTTCACCCTGAGTCAGCTGGGATAGACTCCAGCCCCCCATGACCCTAGTGAGGATTAAGTGGTGTATAGATAATGGATGGATGTTTAAAAAGCAGTGTACTGTTAAAAAAACAACTGTCAAATCTGATGTTTGCTTTTGAAGCTTGTGTCGCTCCTGCTTTTAGTTTTTTGTCTTTCTGGGTTTGTGCATCTTGTCGCCATGACATCCATCATCTATACACCGATTAATCCTCACTGGGGTCATGAGGGGCTGGATTCTATCCCACCCTGGACAGGTCACCAGTCTATCACAGGGCTACACTTAGAGACAGACAACCAAGCACACTCACATTCACACCTACGGACAATTTAGAATCACCAATTAACCTCAACATGTTTTTGGACTGTGTGGGAGGAAGCCGGAGAACCCGGAGAGAACCCACGCTGCACGGGGAGAACATGCAAACTCCACGCAGAAAGTCCCCCACCGGGACGCGAACCAGCAACCTTCTTGCTGCGAGGCAACGGTTCCAACCCTTTAGGCCGCCATGATATTTAAAAGTGAACATATATTTCATAACCTTTCCATATTAGTGACTGTTGTGACTCTTGTGTTGCTGTTTAAGGCTGTCAATACTCGATGATTCAGTAGCAAATCCATGCAGAGTTTAGCTTCTAGCTCCAACAACAATCGTGTTTAAACACAGATTTATATTAAAATAAGCAGCGAGGCCTCTGCTGTGCATATATCTGAGCATAATTTGAATTATGTACAATTAAATTAGCAATTAAGCAGTTTTCTAACAATAAATCTGAAGGTTTTTTCCCCCCTGAGGGAGCGGAGACCAGATAAGTGGCTGCTTTTGTTCAAACTGTGAGCATGCAGTCATGAATGAATGAACAAATAATTGCATGTGTGTATTTTGGTCAGTAGAGGGCGCTGTTGCATAAGGCTGCTCTGCATTTCTACGGACATCTTGGTGATGTGATGTGAGATGTGCTGCTGACCTCCAGTCACTTCAGAGGCACAAACATGTGAATAAATGAAAAACACGAAAAAGCACGAAAGCAACTTCAGCCACAGGAGTAAAGGTCTGGATGTGGAGCCTGCTGCTGCTCGCTAACCTTCACCATCAAGTCTCTGGAGCTGCTCTTGTCCTTGTTGCTGGTGTTTGCTTTGATGTGTCTTATTTTTGGGTCAGTGAGTCACTCGGCGCCGAGTTCCACCTCAGGAATCATCTCAGGTTAGACGCCTCTCAAATCTAATTGGCCAAACCAAGGTCGTGTGTGTGAAGGCTGCAGCCGGAGGCGACGCTCGGCTCACATCCTGCACTCAGCCGCCATAGATCAGAGTCCAGACAAAGTCAAGGATACAAGTGTGGTCCGGACACATTCAAATATAGTGACTGGAAATGTAAGAGACAAGATGCACGACGAGCATTGATCCCCGCACTGCAAAAAACAGGAGCCATAAAATCTGTTAAATCCACTGGAATACTGTTAAAATAGTGTAAAGATGGTGGAAATAACGGAAAAATATCTGCTAAACTATAGTAGGTTTTACTGATTTAAATACAGTAAAACGCTGTACTTGAACAGTCTCATGACATTAAAAAAAATTTAAATAAAAAATGTTTACCATTTTTACAATGCTTAAAATGCTTCCTTCCTTTTAAAATATTAGCATATCTATGAAATAATGAACATTTTAGCTGATTTAAAGACAGTAAAAAAATAAATAAAAAAGTGGAATTTTATGGTCAAATGTCATAAAAACAAATTATAATTTGTAAACCTACAGATTTTTGACGTGAACATTATTTATTTATTTTTATTATTTATTATTTATTTTAAGTGTGGCCTGTTATTTTGCAGTAAACATGTAAATTAATCCTTGTTTCTATTCCTGTGATTTTTCTACATTTTTTCTGTGATTTATCAAAAACATGGACAATCTATAACCTGAGAATCTAAAATATATTATTTATTCAGTCCCTAATATATATATATATTTTTTTTTTTTAATTTACAGCAAATATCTGTAAAAAAAAAATTGTTTTTTATTTTTATTTTTTGCTAATTTAGATGCAATAAAAATGTAATTTTATGGTCAAATGTTTTAAAATGACAACTTTGTTTTAAAAAAAAGTGTTTTTTAAAATACAAATTTTTGATGTAAACATTAATTACAATTTTGGCCTTTTTTTTTTTTTTTTTTAAAGAATATCAATATTATTTTGCAGTCAGCATGTAAATTCCTACTTTTTTCTGTGATTTTACTGGTTTATTAAATGTAAAATATTTTAGCAAAATAAGAAAATAAGGAAAATCTAAAATTAAAAAAAATCATAAAATTAAAAAAATAAAAAAAGAGGATTGATATAGTAGAGGTGTATTTTTGCTAAATTAATCTACACCTGAACCAAAACTTAAGTAAATCCCAGTGGACTCTCATAGAACCGACTCTACTGGAGGCTTTGGGCTACAAGTTTAAAAAGGCCAAACTCGCCTACGTTTTGTTTTTCTGCATTAAAAAAAAATGTATGAAACATGATGAAAGTTACATTCTTTTCTTAGGTTTTGTTTTCAGCCTTTTTCATACTGTTTTTTCTGTCACTGTGAAGGTAAATGAGGAGAAAACTGAAATAAAAAAAACCCAAGTGTTCATTGGGCTGCTGCAGTGTGGTGCTGATGAGACGACTGAGCAGCTCCGTGATGCCTCCCACTAATATAAGCTTTGCTCTTAATCGGTAATGACCCCTGTGATCCGTGGCTTCTCTCCAGGTGGTGATATGGGAGGCTGGAGGGAGACGAGGCAGAACTCTTACTGTCACAAAGTCTTTTTTTAAAAAGATGTGATTTAAATCTTGAGCTTAATGTAGGCCTGATGGGCTGAACTCACCTGGACCAGCTGTCTCACAGGATTAGCTGGAAATTTGGGGAAATGTGCTCATTTGATTTCTTGCCAACAGTCAGATGAGAAGAGTCCTGGGATAGTATTCAGCCCCTGAAAGTTTTCCCTTCTGATTGATCTTTAACGGTGAATCTTTGTCGATATCATTTGGCTTTTTTGAGAAGAATTTACAAAACAAGATGCTACAATTTTAGCCTGTTCTTCTTGGTAAAACTGCCCAAGTTCTGTCAGGGATCATGAGTGAACAGAACCTTTAAAGTCCAAATCTTCTCCCAGGTCATAGTTCTCTTGCAGACTGTATCAGGTTGTCCCATAGACTGTATAAAAGATGGACGTAGCAACCGGCCCCGAAAAATGAAGCCAACCCGGAAGTGTCAAAAACCTGCGTCCGCTTGCTGCTGGCTCCAAAAAGCCCTGGCTCCCATAGACTGGAATTGGAAAAGAAGTGACCACAGATCATGAAATACTGCATTCCTACAGCTCAGGATTTTTTTCTTATTAGTTTTCATGGTCAAATCCAGAGATCAGGTGGCCAATCTGAAAATAAATCAATACTCAATTTTTAAAAAATCGTCAACATTTTGCGGGTCAAGGGGCGTGGCTGGCTTGATTGACAGTCGGCAGCGACCATACAGACGAAGCGAGCAGAAGGCGGTAAATGTGGGCGGGCAGAGAGAGCCCGCCTCTCAATCCGTCTGACCAATCGCTGCTCCTATGGCTCCGCCCCCCTCCGACGATTTTTGCGTCACTGGCTCCAAAAATCCAAGATGTCAACCAGGAAGTAGCAAAACCCTGGCTTCATTTTCTCAGTGCAGAAACCAACGGGTGACGTCACGGTAGCTACGTCCATCTTTTATACAGTCTGTGGGTTGTCCTCTGGGATTTCCCTACACTTTGCTGCATTAATTTTACCCCCTAACTAACCGTGCTTCACATCATGATGCTGCCACCACCATGCTTCATGGTTATTTTACATTTATTTTGTATTTTATTTTAAATTGATGTAGCTTACGTAGAAATTTGTGTTCACTTTGACAGAAAAGAGTCTTTGTTTTGTACGTTCTTGTCATCAAAAGGCCAAATTAAATTTACTATAATTTAGTCTTGAAAAGAAATAGAAACAGTAAAACTCACATGGTAGGGAATACGAGGTTTTTCAGCTTTGGACGTGAAAATTACTGGAAACTTTTTTGCGGAAAACCAACCACAACAATCAGAGGAGGAGGCGGGAGAAAACCTATACAGTTAATATAAATCAGCAAGAGACTCTGTTGAGCAGGTGCTCGAGTCGAGTGTTGTGTTAGAATTCAAAACAAGCCACGCTACACAGAGATGTACTATTATTAGATGAGCTAAGTAATGAGCAAACAGCAGCACAGCAGCAGGAGGTGACACAATAGACATTAGCGCCGCATCAGACATCCACAAACGGCGCAACAGCAGTCGAGTTTGACTGTATTACAGTAAAGTCAACACCAAATAATCACGCAACCGCTTCCTGAACAGCTTGAGCTCCGGCAGTCGGAATAAGAAACGACTCTGGGGTTTTATTCACCGAGTCAGTCGCTGAGCAAACGCATGTCTGAGTGAGTTGCTGCTTGAAGTAGAGGATAGGTTTTTTTTTCCATCATGTTTCTGTCAAAGTCGAGTCCTTGACCTTAGTGATGAGTGTGCAGATATGCAGATCGACTTCTTCCTCCTGCTCGGCTGGTTTTTTTTCCAGAGAATATAAACCCACAAAATATCTTGTTTCAGGTGACATCCGATCCACGAACAATCACATGGCCTCAAACTGCATCTGTTAAAGATAATATTGTTGGTTAAGCTACGCTAACTAGCAGCTTGATTTCTGTTGTACAGGCAGGATGACGTCTCAGTTATTATTTCATCCAGTTCCTAGAGAGACAGCTGCTTTTTTCTTCTATGCAGTCACTTATTATATTTACTAAAGCCGTGCAAAATCTAACCTTCATGCTAAGAATATTTTCAGAATTACAGACCTTGAAGTCCATAGAAATGGTCCAAGTTTTACCCTTTTAATGACTTTTTCTATCATTTCTGAGCCTCGTAGCTTCATCAGTTCATCAGATAAACACATGAAACTTTCTGTCCGACATTAGATGTGTTTTCTGATAATTCACCAGAGAAAACATTAAAAAAGTGCATTCTGGGTAACCTTTCCAGGCTCATATCGGCATGTGTGATGGCTTAAAGACAATGAAAGGATCTTTTTGTACCTACGTTTGGTACCAGGATCGTCTTCAACACACGATTCACTCTGAAGCAAAATCTTTTTCTAATATTTGAGGCACATCTTGTGAATGTACCTTCTAGCTGTAAAACGGAGGCACAGCTTTGGTGTTGGCATGGTTTCCATTTGGATGAATCTCGTTGATCAAACCAGCATTCAGAGCTTGTCTGAGAGGCTTTAGATTCTTCTCTGATAGTTTAAAGTCAGCCTGTGCTCAGATTTTCCATTTATTTCCAAACCTTTCTGTCCTCTCAGGCCCCATAACTCTGAAACACAATATAAAGGTCTTCATTAAAATACTGAAGTTATGTCGTAATAATCGACTCCGAGGGCGTCGGATGGGAACCTTTCTCACATTTGTTTGACTTTATGTGAAATGACCCACTTTAAAGTCGGGCCTTCTAAAGTTTTGATGAGTTTTTTTTTCCCCCAGATTTGGCCGAGATTGAAGCCAGAAGAAGCGAACGTGAAGGCAAATTAATGACAAAGAGGTTATCTGGGCTCACAAAGTAAATGAATGAATGGCTCCTTCTAATGAGCTTTAATTCAGACGGTGTCACAGTCGTCGCTGGGAAGTCGGTGTCAGTCAAAGACGAGTTCACGGAGCCTCCTCCAGCGCCGCAGCACCTCTTATTTTAATTTCTATAATCTGTCTGAGCAGGTTGGCTTGACTTTGAACTCCTGCTGCGCTGCGGAGTTTGAATCCTTCCCTCCGGACTGAATCTCCCCGCAGGCCTCCGCTCGCTGCCTGTCAAGCCTCCTGCAGCTCGCCCATTCGAACACGTCGGAAATTTGCGGCTTTTAATCTTCTTACTGGCAAATTTGAGGTCTTTGAACAGCAGGATTATACTGTATCAAAGGCAGGTTTGGGACTCTGACAGGAAGAATTCACCTTGAATTCCTGGATCTGATGGATCCATGATAGGACGGCTTTGGTTGTCGCCACTGATTTTTCTGCTCAGGACTCTCCAGTGACAAATATTTACGACGACAGCAGACGTCACAGACCAGAACACGTCTTTACTGTCTATATGCACAGAAACAGAGCTGAACTGCTGGTCTGGGAGAGTTGATTTAAGGAATTAGATCAAATTTTTAGATGCAAAGTCGATCTGTTAATTCCAACAATTTCTGCTGAACATTCTCTCATTTAGCTGAATTTTTTATAGGATAAAATATGCATATTTATAAAGTTATCTGTACAATTTGTCCTTGATGCATCAAATATCTTCTGAGAAACTTTAT
>NW_007578143.1:134290-149737 GCF_000690725.1 Stegastes partitus | reverse complement strand
AAAAATAACATTATTTTTAATTTTTCTGACCAAACAGTTCATATTAAAACTATTCTATATGTTTAGTTTTGTATTATTGTGACTTGTAGCTACAATATATATATAAAATATTACTAACTGACTTCTACATTAATACACTTTTTATTAATTTAAGCTCAAAGATGAGATTTTTCATCATGGATTCAGTTTTTTCATCGTTCAACTCGCCCAGAATCAGAGATTATTTGATCTACTTGTCCGATATGACAGATTGTGAATCAATAACATGATGAGAAATAACAGTGGAAAGTTCAGGTTTTAATCTTTAACGGTGTGTCGACAGGCAATTTGAACATTTGTGCTGCTGCTGTGACGCTACAAGAGGCTATAAAAGGAGGAAAAGTACATTTAAATTTAGATTTATAGCAATTTTTGAGTTTTTCCACATAAAAAACAATATTTATGTGTGTTTGGCAGCTCTGAACTCAGAGATTATTTGATCTACTTGTCCAATAATCGCAGATTCTGAATCAATTACATGATGAGAAATAACAGTGAACATTTCAGGTTTTTATCTTTAACAGTTCCTGAGATGTTGTGGATCAAACAGCCTCAAGTTTACATGTGAGAAAGATTGTTTTTAACCACAACTTGGTCATTTTGAATGCTTGTGCTGCTGCTGTGATGCTATAAGAGGCTATAAAAGGTCGAAAAGTACATTTAAATTTAGATTTATAGCAATTTTGGAGTTTTTCAGCACACAAAACAATATTTATGTGTGTTTGGCAGCTCTGAACTCAGACATTATTTGATCTACTTGTCCAATATCACAGATTTTGACTCATACATTGATGTTGCTGATCAAACAGCCTCAAGTTTTAATGTGAGAAAGACTGTTTTTAACCACAACTTGGTCATTTTGAATGCTTGTGCTGCTGCTGTGACGCTATAAGAGGCTGTAAAAGGAGGAAAAGTACGTTTAAATTTAGATTTATAGCAATTTTTGAATTTTTCCACACACACAAAACAATATTTAGGTGTGTTTAGCAGCTTCAAACTCAGACATTATTTGATCTACTTGTCCAGTATTACAGATTTTGACTCATACATTGATGTTGTGGATCAAACAGCCTCAAGTTTGCATGTGAGAAAGACTGTTTTTATCCACAACTTGGTAATTTTGGGCATTGGTGCTGCTGCTGTGATGCTACATGTGGCTATAATAGGTCAAAAAGTACCCGTCAATTTGAATCTATAGCACTTTTTGAATTTTTCTACACACAAAACAGTATTTAGATGTGTTTAGTAGCTTCAAACTCAGACATTATTTGATCTACTTGTCCAATATGACAGATTCTGACTCATACATCGAGGCTAAAAATGAGCCCACAGTGAGGAAAAATGTCACTCGAGGATAAAGACACCCGGAAACAGGTTGCGGGTCGGCGGTTTTGAGCAACAAAGGAGTGATTACACGACTGTATTTAGTAGCAAACAAAGGCTTAGGTAGATTTACTCTGCTTTTATCTCCTCATAAACCCACTTTGGTCTGATTTAGCCTTTTGACACAGAAACCGGGTGAATTTGGGCTCAGAGATTCCCCCCCGACGCAGAATTAGATTATCAGACGCCAGGAGAAACTGGGTTGACTGATTTCAACTTGTGAATGACACCATTTTTTTAGGTTGTAAAATCAGAACAGAGGGTTTTTGTGTGTGTGTGTGTGTGTGTGTGTGTGTGCCAGACGTCTGTTTACTCTGAAGAGAAAAGCCGGACGGACGGACGGACAGACGGGCTGCTGGCAAGAGCAGTTTTGAAATACAGTTTTTATTGTGTTTGGACGTTTTATTTGCAACTTTGCGAGGCATCCGAGGGAGAGTCGGCCAACATGATGGAGCCAGAGCTCAGGTTCGTGGAGGTGAGGCGTCTCCAGATTTCTAGATTTGTTCTGGGCCTTGGCGGCTGCAGACCCTCCACACGTCCGATATATATGTTTAAGATGGGCTGCAGCTCAAGGTGATGCTTTGTGGTCCCAGGAGGCCGGCGGAGGCTCAGAGAAACAGAAACGCCTCCTCAGAGACTCAAAGTGTGTCAGTGTGTTGTTGTGAACGAGCTGCAGGTCGCGTTTCTGAGAGGACTTCAGCCAGGAAAGAAAAAAAAACCTCTGGTGTGTTTACAGGATGGATGTCGTGTAGTTTCAGTCACTTGATGAAGGAGCAGGTTGTTGTGTTGCTGTGGTTTAAATCCATGTGTGTGTCCAGATGTCGTATTTTTAACATTTACATTAAAAAGAACAACAGTTATTTTACAGATTTGTCCTTTTTGGTTAAAATATAGACAATAATAACTATTAAAATTACATTAACAATACATGTTGTCTATAAGAAAACAAGCAAAAGCTGTTTTTAAAAAAATTAAATCAGCAAAAATATAATTTTGTAGATATTTACTGCGAAGAAAATTGATGTATAAGGTTGAAAAAATGGTTAATAATTAACCAAATAATTAAGTAATGTTAAATTACAGAAATATGTTTTGCTAAAATCACAAAAAAAGTAATCTGTAGTTGACTATATATATTTTTAAAATTAAAAATAAAGAATTGTGTATATTAGAGACTGAAAAATGGCACATTTTTAAAATATTTTACAGGTTTTCACACTTTTAATAAATCAGTATATATGTATACACAATCACTGCCAGATTTGAATCATATTCTTAATTTATTTAAAATTTATTTTCAACAGAAAGTCTCTCAGTTGATTACTGACAAGGATTTAAAAGACTTTAACACATTTTTGGTTGATTAAATTTAACATTTATTGACAAGAATTTCCTATAAAAGACGTACAGAACACAAAAGTTGATGCAGCCACTTGTTTTACATTTTCTATTTTTAATTAAATGACATTACTTTGTTGAAATCTGCTTTCACTTTAACATGAGAGAGTCTTTTTTTAAAAATTAAATAACTGAATTAAATTGACGACGATTCAACATTAAAGGGCAAAAAAGGAGAAGTTAAATGCTTTTAATAGATTTTATAAACCGTCTTCTCCAGCTGCTGTGGGCCACTTTATTTAGCTTTTGTTCTATCTCTGCTCTGGACACGTTTGGCTTTAATTTGTGGCGTTAAAGATGAATAACAGAACTAATCACAGTGTTGATTTCTCCCAGCGTCCTGCTGAAGTAACGGCTGCTCCTCAGGGCCAAACTGTAAAATCATGCAGATGAGGTCCAGTTAGCTCCGTTTGTAGCCGCTCTGTTAAAACAGATCATTTATTTGTGCTTTTTTACGTTCCCTCCGCCGTTTATGCGCCATAGGAAGCTTGTGATGAGATGAAAACGTCCATGTGCATGATGGGGAACATGACTAACAGGTTTTGCAGGTGCACGGCTCCACACTCCCACTCAGCTCATTGTCTGTTTGAAGCGTCGCAGCTCCGAGCTGAAGGTCGCTGTGCTGCAAAACAAAGAGCCGGCGCTCCAAATTCTCTTTATTTAACATCATGTACAGGCTCGCTTCTTTTATTTCAGGTCGTTTATGCTCTCAGGAGAGACGCAGAAACGCCAGAAACAGGCTGCAAAGTTCCACAAATCAAGACGTGAAACAATCTGACATTAGATTTTAAACATTAAACGCGTGGCTGGTGATGTTCTGATCTGCTTTTGGGTTTTTGTTGCACAGCAAGTGGACGTAAATGTACATTTTAGCAGCAGATTTATGACAAATTCTGAAAAACTGTTTAAACTCACATCAGAAGCTTAAGATTTTCTTCTTTTTCTTGGCTTTGCTGATGTAATTTTCATGCACACAGACTGCAAAGTTCCTCAAATACAGACACAAAAGAATTTAAATTAGATTTTAAACATTAAACACGTGACTGTTCCTGTTTTAATTTCTTATTTTCAGTTGCAGCTAATGGACGCAAATGCTATTTTTAATGCAAATTTATTTGAAATTGAGTCAAAATTCATCACATTTGCACAAAATGAAGAAGAAAAAAGTCACAAATGTAATATTTTCTGTCTTTTTCTTGATTTTGCTGAACAGCTTCATGCACAAAGGCTGCAAAGTTCCTCAAATAACGACACGAAGCAATTTAAATCAGATTTTAAACATTAAACACGTGACTATTGCTGTTTTAATTTGTTATTTTCAGTTGCACCTAGTGGACGCAAATGCAATTTTTTATGCAATTTTATGAGAAATTGAGTCAAAACCTTTATCGCATTTGCAGAAAATGAAGAACCAGTTTAATCCTTTGTTTTAAAAATTTTAAAACGTAATATTTTCAGTCTTTTTCTTGATTCTACAGAACAGTTTGATGTAATTTTCATGCACACAGGCTGCAAATTTCCTAAAATACACACACAAAAGAATTTAAATTAGATTTTAAACATTAAACACGTGACTGTTGCTGTTTTAATTTCTTATTTTCAGTTGAACGAAGTGGACGCAAATGCAATTTTAATGCAGATTTATTTGAAATTGAGTCAAAATTCAATCACATTTGGACAAAATAAAGAAGAAAAAAGTCACAAATGTAATATTTTCTGTCTTTTTCTTGATTTTTTTCATATTTGCACAAAATGAAGAAAAAACTTGATATTTTCTATCTTTTTCTTGATCTTGCTGAACCGTTTGATGTATTTTCGTGCACACGGATGTTTTCCGTCAGAACAAAATGCTGTAAATGCGTCAGTTTGTGCTCGAAGTGATGAGTTCACCCGCTACGTCTCATGAAAAGCTGAAGAGCTGCTTCTTCACATTAAAAGAATCTCCTTCAAACATGTTTATGCAGCACTTGAGCTCAACCTCCTGCTTCCGTCTCCCAACAAATTCTCTGAATAATTAGAGATAGAAAATATAGATTATGAACAATATCACACATCTGGATGTCAGTAAAGTCGCTGATGTTGCTGAAAAAAATGCATCTTTTTTTCTGCATTAACCTTCTGAACTCTAAGCAGTTTTTTTTGTTTGTTTTTTACATAATTGAATTTGTGCACATTTTCTTTTAAATGAATTTTTAAGTCAGGTGTGTAGCAGGAAGTGATTTTGATTACATGCTGGGATTTTAAGCTTCAGTTAGTTCAATGTTTCACCACGCTGAATGTATCTTCCAACAACTTGCTCCATCATTTTTGAGCCGCCAAGTTTTATTTTTCTCCCAGTCTCTCTGAAAACTCTCTGATTTTTTGTCGCATGGCTGTTGGTCACAGCTGAGTCAGTCATGGCTTCATGGTTGTGTCAAGGAGCGTAGAATATTTTGTTTTTTACAGAATCTAGTTAATGCAAATGGTTCGTTTTCTGTGAATGTTTAAAGTGAGACATGTAGGATTTGTTAATGGATCCGGTTCCTGTTTCACCGTGCTGAATGTATCTCCGTTTACTGTTTTTGAGCCGTTATTGATCCAGTTGGTTTTATTTTTCTCTGCTTAATACTGCCTGCAGTTCAGCTGAAAAGCCCCTGACTTTTTGTCATTTAACTGCAGATTTTTTTGGCTTTTACAGAATGTAAATCACGCAAACTGTTAATTTTTAGTGATTTTTTTATTATTATTATGATTTTTAACTTAGATTTGGTTCATTTTTCTAACAGATGAGTAGTTCAAGGACCATCATAATGCTGGAAATCTGATTTATTCTTCTGGTTTTTTACAGTTTCCAGCTGGTTCAAGGTGTAATATTGGTGATTTTTAACACAGCACATTCATGTTGTATTGTTTAATCTGCACTAAAGAGGATCTGAGTGACAAAAAGTTTCTGATGATGATAAATTAAACCACCTCAGCAGCAGGAGCTAGCACCCTGCGCTAACTTCTTCCCGTTCACGCCTGAAACCTGCAGCAGAAGAGTCAGAAAGTTCTGTAATTAAGCAGCGCCGGGTTTTTCTCCATGTTTCCCAGAGAGAAGCAGCTCCAGCCGCCTCCGTCGCGACCCTTCTGGCTCAATTAACCCACTTTCTTATCAAAACCAGACTTTTGCGGCAAACATCAGCGTGAGTCTGCAGGTTAATTACATTCACCTGCTGTCTCAGGTGGAAATCAGAGGCTGATTAGACGCAGCGCAGAGACTCAGGCGGGATCCTCGACCCATTAACACAAAGTTAATGGCTCCTGCATTGATTTATCTTTTAGTGTTTTTGCTGCATTTTGGTGTCGAGCTCCGTTAAAGTGAAGCTGGTGTTGGAGAGGAGAACATCTCAGCTTTAACTAAATAAACTTTTATTATTATTTATTAGTATTTTTTTTGCTCAAAGCAGATAATTAGAGAAGCAGAGCGACTAAACGCTGAGCTGTGAGATAAACATGCAGCTCAGAGACTTTAATTGGTCCTATTAGGGTTTAATTAGTTCAGTCAGGAGATCAAACACTCGTTTCATTAGTTAGACGAACACAAGTGATGTTTGAGTGTGTTGGTGAGTTGTGTTGACGTCACGTTGTCGAACCAACTTAACGTTGTGTCTGATTTAAAGTCACGTTTCTGAGTTAGTTCAGCTTTTAAACTAAAGTCAAGTTGAGACGATTAGAAATTAGATTCATGATTTAATCGTCACCTGGAGGTCACCATGACAACACAACATACAACATATACACAACATACACAATATACACAACAGAACAAAACACAACATATACACAACATTCCCAATATATACAACACAGACACACAACATAACATACACACACAACACTTACACACGCAGCACAACACACACAACATATACATACAACACAACATATACACAGCATAACACACACGACACAACATACACACAACACACACAACATATACATACAACACAACATGTACACAACATAACACACAGCCTACACAACTTACACAGTACAACAAAAACAACATACACACACCACACAAACACAAAACAACATATGCAACACACACAATATATACAACATATGCACACAACATACGTACACAACACAACATTCGCAACACAAAAGCACACAACACAACATATGCACACTACATACACAACATACACAGCAGAGACAACACAACACCAACATATACAAACAACATACACACACAACACAACACACGCACACAATACAACATACACACAACGCAACATACAGAACACAACACAC
Source organism: Stegastes partitus (assembly GCF_000690725.1). NCBI lineage: Eukaryota > Metazoa > Chordata > Actinopteri > Pomacentridae > Stegastes > Stegastes partitus. The sequence goes on along the minus strand of NW_007578143.1, from coordinate 142,639 downwards.
ACCACACAACACAAACACAATACCACATACACTACAAAAAACTCAGCATACACAACACATCGTAACACAACATTACAAACACAACACAACATGCACACAATGCCACATACACTACACAACAAGCTCAACATACACAGCATTACAAACACAACATACACAACAAAACATGCACAACGCCCACATATACACACAACAAACGCAACACACGCACACAACACAACGTACAAAACATACACAACACAACATACATAACAGCATACACACAAACACAATACCACATATACTACACATTAAACTCAACATACACAACACATCATAACACAACATCACAAACACAACATGATTCATACAAAGTTGTCATGAGTTGTCAAAGGTTGCTGCCAACTGTTGTGTTGTTTTGTTGTTGGGTGCACCATGACTTGTCAGAGTGTAGATAAACAACAACAGTGTGTGTGTGTGTCTGTGAACACACAACGGCTCCAGAGCTGCAGCAGCTGGAGGCCTCCAGGACGAGGCTGCAGCTCCCAAACAGCAGCAGAGGTCAGAGCAGCAGATCGCTTCCACCACGGCTCTGGTTCTCCTGAATATTTAATGGACCAGGAGGAGGAGGAGGAGGAGGAGGAGGAGCAGCTCCAGGACCTGCTCCTTCCTCCTCGGCTTCCACCGTCTGGATGTTCGATCCGTCTTTTCCTCCTCGCTGCTCCTTCTCTTCCGTTAAGTGCTCAGGAAGCGGAGCTGCTGCTGATTGAAGCTGAAGCTCGTCGCTATTTAAAGGTGCATTAGCTGAAGATCTGATGCTGCCATCGGAGAGACGATAACCGAAGGCAGCACGTCTTCTGGATCCACTGAGTGTGTAAAGACAGACGCAGTCGTTTGACTGATTGGAATTAAAAGCTCACAACAGTCTGATGCCAATCTGAATGTTTAAAGACTAAATAACAGCAACTTATGACAATAAATAACTGGAAACCTGCCAGCGGGTTAAAAATGCATGTTATTGTTTTAAAAAATCACCAAAATTACACCATTTATCAGAGCAAGATATTATAAAAACTGAAAAAAATCACTGGGTTCTCACCTTTCTGACTGTCCTTGAACACATCACGTGTGATGTTTGGTTTCATTGGGAAAAATCACCAAATCTAAGATTAAAATTTTAATATTTCATCAAAATCGCTTTATTCAACATTTAAAAATTGGTAAAAAAAAAAAAAAAAAAAAACTCATTTCCTGTAACCACATTCTATAAAAAACAAAAAATTCTGTGTTTCTTGGTGCAACTGAGAAGCTATGTCTGACTCAGCTGTGACCAACAGTCACCTAACAAAAATTCATAGAGTTTTTGGTTGAACTGCAGGCAGTGTGTACAAAGAGTGGTGAAGACACAAATATTATAAATTAAAAATGTAAATTATTAAATATGTTTAGTAAGTGGAGCCTCCATTTTTATTTCTAGTGTTGGCAACATCTGTGGGTATTTCAAAAAAAAATGTTAGGCAAGTTGATTCCAGTTTTATCCAATTTTTAAAAAAATAAATAATCCCAGAAATTCGTAATTTTATAATTTGTTCTCACTTATTTCTGCCTTAAATGTGTTTTACTGCACAGAGTTCAGAGGTTTTGCAATTTCAGTATTATTCTTCCATAATAAGACGTTCTTCAGACAAGTGGAAAGAAAAAATCCAGAAACACGTCTAGGTGTTTAATCTGCTGCTCTTATTTGCTTTGCATCTGTAGATTTCATTTCTATTTGACATCTGTAACATCTGTCTTCTCAACGTGGGTTTTAGTGAAACTCTAGGCAGCAGCAAACTTTCCAGTTGTTGTTGTTTTCAATCTACAAACTACTCTGAAGGTTTTTGACACTTGAGGTTGTTCAAAGATGCTTCATTTCATGATTTATAGAACATTTTAGCAGTAAAAACCTGGTGAAGATTCAGTTTTTCCTCTGGATGTTCTGATTTATGGATTAATAAAAAGACTGATATGTCAACAACATGAAGCTAGTTTCATCTGACTGGAAACTAATGCAAATTATTGCATATTTACATACATAATGCCTCATTTCTGTATTTAAACATAACATGTCAGAGAACTTGTACTTCCTAAAAGCATTGTTTTACTGTTAGTGAGCAGCTTGGGGGAGTTTCATGCAGATTTCAGTTTCTGCTCACTGACATTTCCCAGAATGCTTCTTATATAAAAGCATCTGGACCCTTTAAGACAAACTGTTGTGTTTTCAGTCTCCATGACTAGAAAGCTGACCTGGATGTGTAGGAATCCGTGCGGTCCGGCTGTACGCGGCTGATACGTGTAATAACAGGCGAGCCGGCGAGTCGGAGCTCATCAACAGAAACTCGTCGTGACAAGACGATCAATCATCATGCAGCTCTGTGGCAGCGTGTGAAACGTCCACCGCTCTCTGAGTTTATCGGAGGCCGCGTCGTTAGAATTAATGCGAGGTCGGTTTACTGTAAAACGTTACTGACAAGTTCAGCAGATGAAGAATAAACAGGGTGGTCTGATCAGTTCTGCAGCGTTTCACTAGTGTGAATAAAAAGTTATACAATTAGTTGAGCTTATTGCGTATTTAAGGGTTTGTTAAACTATACAGCTGTTGTACACTTTGTGTCGTGTGATTCGGATCTTCTTGGATGAACTTCTCTGAGCTTCATCCACATCTATAAATATCATCTTCCATCTTCTCATGCAGACCCACTTCTGTTCTTCACTGTCAGGACGATGCGTTCACTGTGGTACACCCGCCTGGATTCACAGCCCGTAGTTGTAATCGTCTTGTGTCTCATTGTGTTGCACATCTTTGTGGTAACTTTGTGTCTCCTTTCAGTGATTTTGTGTCACATTTTGCGAATTTGTGTGGTAATTTTATGTCTCATTTGGTCATTTTGTTTCTCCTTTTGGTCACTTTGTGTATTGTTTTGGTCATTTTGTATCTTGTTTTGGTGATTTTGTGTATCATTTTGGTCATTTTGTGTCTCCTTTTGGTCATTTACCTGTCGTTGCTGTCATTTTGTGTCTCGTTTTGGTGATTTTGTTTCTCCTTTTGGTCATTTTGTGTCTCGTTTTGGTCATTTTGTGTCTCCTTTTGGTCATGTAGCTATCTTTGTTGTCATTTTGTGTATCGTTTTGGTCATCTAGTTATCTTTGTTATCATTTTGTGTCTCGTTTTGGTCATTTTGTGTGTCATTTGGTAATTTCGTGTCTCGTTTTGGTCTTTTTGTGTCTCGTTTTGGTGATTTTGTTTCTCCTTTTGGTAATTTCGTGTCTCGTTTTGGTCATTTTGTGTCTCCTTTTAGTCATGTAGCTATCTTTATTGTCATTTTATGTCTCATTTTGGTCATTTTGTGTCTCGTTTTGGTCATTTTGTGTGTCATTTTGGTCATTTTGCTATCTTTATTGTCATTTTGTGTCTCCTTTTGGTCATTTTGTGTCTTGTTTTGGTCATGTGGCTACCTTTGCTGTCATTTTGTGTCTCGAGTTGGTCATTTTGTGTCTTGTTTTGGTCATTTTGTGTCTCCTTTTGGTCATGTAGCTATCTTTATTGTCATTTTGTGTCTTGTTTTGGTCATTTTCTGTCTCCTTTTGGTCATTTTTCACATCTTTGTGATTATTTTGCATCTCATCTTGTGTTGTTTTTTTCAGTACAGCGTGTTCTAAATACTGCATCCCCCCTGAAACCTGTCCCCTGCCTAATGTGTTCCCCCGTGTTCACATGAAATCTACCCTCATGCGCACAAATAATGCACACATGAGGAGATAAAGCCCCTCCGGCTGGTTTGCGCTTTGCCGCCGTCTCCTCCGTCTTCATGTGCTTCCATCTCCCTCCTGTTGTCTTCATTATTTTTAGCCGGGCGGTGGGCTCGCGGTGTCTTCAGGGTTTTCTCTGTGACACCTATCCGTTTGCATTCAGTCACTCGGCAGCAGGAAAGGCCAGCTGGTTTCTGATCTGCTCGATTGTCTCTGCTAGGAGGGATTTGAGGCGGTCCGGTTCATTCACGCTGAGCTGTAATCCTATAATTTATCACCGAGGGATGCTGGATATCGCAGAAGGGCCCTCAGTCCCTGAAGTGATACTGTAGGAATAGTAGTGTGACATAATCAGGAGTAAAAATACCACAAAGTGCATCACACACACTCACTGTAAGTCTCTGTGGGAATATTATACTGCAGTCGGGCTTCATCCTCGCAATCCTGTTTTCATGCTAAATACGCAGTGAAGACGAGTACCAGAGACAAACTGCTGCAACAAACTGGTTATTTGTTGATAAATTAATGACATCAAGTGGCTGATTTTGAGGGTTTTTTTGCAGTTTTAATCAACTGCAAAGTCATAACGTGACTCCTACATGTGCTAAACAGGGATTTGAAGTAAATATTCAACATGTTTGTTTATTTTAAGAGGGAATTCCATTAATGTGGCCAATTTGTTGTCATTTATTGTCATCATTTTGCACGTCTTTGTGGCAGCTGTGTCTTATTTTGGTCATTTTATGTCTCTTTGTGGTCATTTCGTGTCTCCTCTTAGTAATTTTGTGTCCTGTTTGGTCATTTTGCATGTATTTATGATCGTTTGTGTCTCATTTTAGTTTTTTTGTCTCTTATTTTGGTAATTTTGCATGTATTTGTGCTCATTTTGTGGCTCATTTTAATAGTTTTGTGTTATGTTTTAGTCCTTTTGTGTCCAGTTTAAGTCATTTTTTTGTCTCTTTTTGGTGATTTTGCTTCTCAATTTAGTCATTTTGCATGTTTTCATGATCATTCTGCATCTCAATGTGCCTCTTTTTGTGGCTATTTTGCATCTTTGTGGTCATTTTTGTTTTGTTTTGTCTGATTTAGGTAATTTGGTTTTTCTTTGTGATCAGTTTGCCCTCATTTTTGTTGTTCAGGTCGTCATTTTGTTCGTTTTGTGGTTATTTTCTGTCAGATCTTAGTAATTCTGTGTCTCATTGTAGTTATTTTGTGTGTTATTTTGGTCATTTTTTTGTCTCTGGTAATTTCTGTGGTGATTCTGTGTCTCTTTTTTGCCAGCTAATGCAATTTTTTGGTCATTTTGCATCTCTTTCCGTTCCTTTTGTGTCTCATTTTGGTTATCTGACACATCTTTGTGGTAATTTTGTGTCTCATTTGGTCAGTTTTGCCTTTTTCTGTTGGTATTTTGCATCCTTGAGGCCATTTTTGTTTTGTTTTGTGTGGTTTAGTGGTAACTGGTGGTAATTTTGTGTGTCATGTTGGGTTATTTTACATGTCTATGACTATTTTTGTCATGAATATCAATAAAATTTTGTTTCTCATTTTGTTCATTTGATTGTTTTGCGTCTCTTTGAGGTAATTTCGCGTCTCGTTTTGGTCAAGTCGTGTGTATTAAGATGTTTTAAGAAAACGACAATCGAAGACGTTGGGCGCGCTGGGTTTATTTTATTTTATTTTATTTTATTTTTTGCGGAGCGGCTTTTATTTTGAAAAGGCTGAGCGGATTGTCGAGGTGAGCGCGCACAGCTCGCCCGTCGCTCGCGCAGCTGTAGGAGACGAAGAAGCGGAGTCGCGCGGACAGGTTGGATGCTATTACCGGGAGACCGGCGGAGGAACCGGACGGCAGCATGACGGCGTCCAAAGACCCCACGAAGAAGAAACCCAAAGAGAGCCAGCAGGACGAGGTACCGGGACTAGGACTGGGAGGACTGGGAGCTTTACTGGGAGCACTGGGAGCTTTACTGGGAGCTTTACTGGGAGCTGTAGTGGTTCCTAGTGTGGAGCAGGAACCAGGACTTGTGAGCTGTTGTAAAGTGTGGCAGCATCATGATTATAACGCGTTTATTTCCTGTAATGACAGCAGAGTCTCCAACAGGTTGGTCAGGAACCTGCAGGAAGACACAACAAACACAGTCTCACCTTAGTTTTGCCTTTTTGTGCTCATGTTGTGTCTCTTTTTTTTTTACTGTTTTGTGCATTTTTACATGCTTCAGTGTCTCATTTTAGTTGTTTTGAGCCTCGTTTGGTTCATGTTGTGGCCGTTTTGCTTCCATGTAGATGTTTTCTAGTCAACTTTGGTCATTTGGCTTCATTTGTTTGTCCAGTTTGGAACCTTTCTGTCCATTTTGTGTCTCATTGCAGGTGTTGTGTGTCACGTTTGGGGCATTTTGTGTCTCATTTAGGCTATTTTGCATTTATTTGCAGCCATTTTGTGTCTCATTTTAGTCATTTTGTGTCTCATTTTGCATTTATGTGTACTCATTCTGTGTCTCATTTTCTTGATTTGTGCCTCTGTGCAGCTGTTTTCCATCTACTTTTGGTCATTTTATGTCTTATTTTGGCTATTTTGCATGGATTTGCAGTCATTTTGGGTCTCATTTTAGTAATTTTGTGTCTTATTTTGGTCATTTTGTGTCTCATTTTAGTCATTTTGCGTGTATTTGCACTCATATTGTGTCTCATTTTAGTTGTTTTGTGTCTCCTGTTCTTGATTTTGTTTCTAATTGTGTTCATTGTGCATCTGTGTTGCTGTGTTCCATCTAGTTTTGGTCATTTTGTGTTTTATTTTGGCTATTTTGCATTTATTTGCAGCATTTTGTGTCTCATTTTGGTCATTTTATGTCTCATTTTAGTCATTCTGCATGTATTTGCACTCATTTTGTGTCTCCTTTTCTTAATTTTGTTTCTAATTGTGGTCTTTGTACATCTGTGTAGCTGTTTTCCATCTAAGTTTAGTCATTTTGTGTCATATTTTGATAATTTTCAATTTATTTGCAGCCATTTTTTTGTCTCATTTTCTACATTTGAGTCTAATTGTGCTCACTGTGCATCTGTGTTACTGTGTTCCAGCTACTTTTGGTCATTTTGTGTCTCATTTTGGTAATTGTGAATTTATTTTCAGCCATTTAGTGTCTCATTTAAGCTGTTTTGTGCCTAATTTTCCTAATTTTCTTTCTAATTGTGCATCTGTGGAGCTGTTTTCCATCTAGGTTCGATCACTGTGTGTCTCATTTTGTTTATTTTGCCTCTTGTTGTGATGATGTTGCATCTTTGCCTGCATTTTGTGTCACATTTTGGTCCTTTTGTGTTTGATTTTTACTAACATTGAGTCTCTTTGCCGTCGCTTTACGTGGTTATTTTGCAGATTTGTGTCTCACTTTAGTGGTTTTGGTCATATTTGCTCTTATTAATGTTGTCATTTTCTGTCTCATTTGTTAATTTTGTGTCTAATTGTGTTAACTTTCCATGTGTGTGGTTGTTTTTGATCTAATTTTAGTTGTTCGATCTCTCATATTTGCTGTACTTCCCATTTTTGTCTCATTTGTTTGTTTTTTTTTTCATCGTTTTGTGTCTCATTTGTGACATTTTTATCATCTTGGTCAGTTTGTGTCTCAGTTTGATTGTGTTGCTCATTTGTGCGTCTTTGCCAGCACGTTGTGTCGCATTGTAGTCATGTTTTTGTCTCATTTGTGACATTTGGATGCAGTTGTTTTGTGTCTCTTCTTATCTGTTTGGTTGTTTTCTGTCTTTGTTGTGACTGTTTGTCTCATTTTCAGTGTTGAATTTTGTTAATTTTATGTCTCATGTTCGTCTGATTTGTTCACTTTTCTGAGGTTGTGTCTCGTTTTGCTTCTTGTTCTGACTATTTTGGATCTTTGCCAGCATTTTGCATCACATTTTGGTCTTTTCGAGTCTCTCTGTGGTTACTTTGTGGTCATTTTGTGTCTCGTTTTCCTCGTTTCCTCTTTGTGGTTTATTCCTTGTCGGGCTATCTTTGTTATCTCTGTGTTTCTTGAGTGTTAAGAAGCTCATTTTGGTCGTTTCTGTCATCTCATTTGGAGCATTTTGGTCATTGTCTGACTTTGTTAAGTTTTTTTGCTCCCATTTTGCGTCTCGTTTTGGTCCTTGTGCATCTAATTGTGGACATTTTGTGTGCCTCTCACTGTTTTGCATCCCGGTGTAGCTGCACAGTCTGTCTGCAGATGTGTGTTTGTTCTGCCGCTAGAATCCAGTGAAGTCTTGTTTTCCCTCCAGTATCTCAGCAGATTCACACGGCTGTTGTGTTTCTGTGTTTACCCCTTTAACCGCCAAACAGACACACACTCCCTGGACTTCCTCGCCTGCTTTGTCGTCCGCTGTAGTGAGTCTGATTCTGTGCAGACTGTTGTGTTGCTGTGTGTCCGCTGAAGCACGAACTCTGGGCAGGAATTATGTCCGAGATGTTGAACTAACACTGCAGGAGTCGTCGGAGCAGCTCCACCTCCTGCTCGCTGCAAACCACCAATTTGTGTCTCATTTTGTTGATTTTATGTCTCATTCTGGTTATTATGTGTGTCATGTTGCTTATTTTCTGTCTCA
>NW_007578143.1:126959-133405 GCF_000690725.1 Stegastes partitus | reverse complement strand
ATTTTTCATTTCATGTCAGTCATATTTGTGTCTCATTTTGGTCACTTTGTGTCCCATTTTTGTCATTTTGTGTCTCATTTTGGTCATTTCGAATCTTATTTTAGTCATTTTGTGTATCATTTCCGTAGTTTTGTATCTCATTTTGGTCTTTTTTTTGTCTCATATTACTAATTTTGCGTCCCATTTTAGTCATTGTCGGTCTCATTTTTCTCATTTTCTGTCTCATGATGGTGATTTTGCTCATTTTTCATCCCATGTCAGTCATATTTGTGTCTCATTTTGGCTATTTTACTTCTCATTTTGGTCATTTTTAATCTTTTTCTGGTTATTTTGCATTTTGTTTTAGTCATTTTGTGTCTCATTGTGGTTATTTTGAATCTCATTTTAGTGATTTTGTGTCTTATTAAGGTTATTTTGCTTCTCATTGTGGCCATTTTGTGTCTCATTGTGGTCACTTTGCATCTCATTCCAGTAATTTTTCATCTGGTTTTGCGTCCCGCTCCCTGGACTTCCTCGCCTGCTGTCTTTTCCGCTGTAGTGAGTCTGATTCTTGCAGACTGTTGTGTTGCTGTGTGTCCGCTGAAGCACGAACTCAGGGCAGGAATTATGTCCGAGATGTTGAACTAACACTGCGGGAGTCGCTGCTCGGCGCGAGTCTCGTTCTGCTGCTTCATTAATTGAACAGTTTCCACCTCAGCAGCTCGACATGTGACACAGATTGTTGTCGACACGTTCGAGTCTCTTTGTGTCGTTTTGTCGTTGTAATCCTTCATTTACGCTGAAGTGCAGGTGAAGTCAAGAATTAAAGTCCTGCGGAGCGTTCAAGACCGCAAGCGATGAAACGTGATCCGAAACCGTTTCTGGCTGCTGCAGCTGCTGTCGTCGTAGCGACAGTAGAGGAAGCACGTGGCTTGATTTTGGCAAATGGATCATGTAGTTCTTTTGGTTTGTTTTGGTTACATACATACTTTTATGCCTCATTTTGGTCATTTGGTGTCTCATATTACTTATTTTCTGTCCAATTTGTGTAATTTTGTGCCTCATTTTTGTTATTTTTGTCATTTATTCCTCAATTGGGTTTTTGTTTGGGTGATTTTTAACCTTATTTTCTTCATTTTGTGTCATTTTGTACAATATTATGGTGACTTTGGTCATTCTACAACTTATTTTATTCACATTTTTATCCATTTTGTACCATATTTTGTTCATTTTGAATGTAGTTTGGGTCATTTAGTTCTCATTGTGGTCATTTTACACCTCATTTAGTTTATTTTATCTAACATTGTGTTCCTAGTTTACTTCTTTTTGTTCATTTTTCATCTAATTTTGTTCTTCTTGTGTCTAATTTGGGTCATTTTGTGCCTTTTTTAGGTCATTTTTCATGTCATTTTGTTGTAATTTTAAAAAAATCTTGGTCATCTTGTGCTGTATTTCATCCACTTTATGTCACCTTTGTGTGTTTTTATGTTTTATTTGGTTCTTTGGTCACTTTTTGCCTAATTTTGTTGATTTTGTGTCTAATTTTGTTCGTTTTGTGCCTTTGTTATGGCTAGTTTGGGTATTTTATGTCTCGTTTTGTTCTCATTTTGGTCACTTTGTGTGTCATTTTCATTGTTTTGCATCTTGTTTTGCACATTTTGTCCCATTTAAGTCATTTTATATCTCACTTTGGTCATTTTGTGCCTGATTTTGATCTCATTTAGTTCTTTTTGGTTGTTTTTCAGCTCATTTTGTGTGAAATTTTGATCATTTTGCGCAACTTTTTGCTTGTTTTATGTCATTTTTGTCTTTTAATGTTTCATTGTGGGGTTTTCTTGTATATCTTTCATCTCATTTTCGTGATTTTGTGTCTAATTTTGACCATTTTGTGCCTCATTTTTGGTTGCTTTGATCATTTTGCATCTCATTTTATTCCAGTTTTCTTCATATTGTATCTATGTTGGATCATTTAGTTCATATTTTGTGTACTGTGGTCCTTTTGCAGCTTGTTATGTTCCATTTTCTTCTCATTTTGGTCACGTTGTGTGTCATTTTCATTGTTGTGCATGTTGTTTTGAACATTTTGTCTCATTTTAGTCACTTTATATCTCACTTTGGTCATTTTGTGCCTGATTTTGATCTCATTTAGTTCTTTTTGGTTGTTTTTCAGCTCATTTTGTGTGAAATTTGACCATTTAGTGCAACATGTTGCCTGTTTTATGTCATTTGTGTCTTTTGATGTTTCATTGTGAGTTTTTTTGTATATCTTTCATCTCATTTTGGTGATTTTGTGTCTAACTATGACCATTTTGTGCCTCGTTTGGGTTACTGTGGTAATTAAACGTCTCATTTTATTCTAATTTTGTACTTTTTATATCTAACTGGGGTCGTTTAGTTTGTATTTTGTTACTGGGGTCATTTTGCAGCTCGTTATGCTGATGTTACGTTCCATTTTATTCTCATTTTGGTCACTTTGTGTCCCATTTTCATTGTTTTGCATCTCGTTTTGACCATTATGCCTCATTTTGGTAATTTCAGATTGATGAGTTGAGTAATCGTTTCTCGAGCAAAGATAATGCAGCTAAATGATGATTAGAAACCCTGATCGTGGGATGAATAGATAAAACAGCCGCAGTCCTAATATGCGTCCGGAGATGCTCCAGGTTTTCTGTAGTTTGATGTAAATCTGAGAGCAACCAGCTGCTTCACGTCGTCGTCGTCGTCGTCGTCGTCGTCGTTGTTGTTCACACCTCGGCGGCAGCAGCAGGAAGTTTTCGGCTCATCTGTGCCGTTTGTGCTGGAAAACGTTCAGTCTGCTGCGATTGAAGTGTGAACGAGGCCTCGCACCGTCTGTCTTCATCTGTCACCTCTGGAAACAACAAAACGCTTCATCACAGCAGCCTCAACAGTACGAGCTTCAGCCGCCTCAGCTTCAGGTCAAACTTTGATGTGAGCTCAGAAATGAGTTTGTCTGCTGCTGCAAAATGTTTAACTGGTGAAACTCCAGAGATCTCGTTCCTTTGTGCTGCTGCTGCTGTTTTCTGAGAGACAGCAGAGGAAGCACATGTCACAATATAGACGTTTTTAATCAGATTGTTTGGCCTTGTGGTTGTTTTTGGTCATTTAGTTTCTCATTTTGGTCTTTTTTTTGCGCCTCATTGTGGCCATTTTTTTGCTAGTTCGGGTAATTTTCACCTCCTTTTGGTCAGGTTGTTTCTCATCATAGTTATTTATTTTCTGATCGTGGTTTTATTTGGTCGTTTTTCACCTCATTTTGCTGGAATTTTGGCTTTTTTGCCGCTGATTTGAGTCACTTTGAGTCTCATTTTGGTCGTTTTGTTTCTCATTGTCATTATTTTGGTCATTTGTTTCTCACTGTGCTCATTTTGTGGCTCATTTTAAGTCAAATTTAAGTCAATTTTTTTGTCGTTTTCTGTCTGATGGTGGTTTCTTTTTGATTTTCCATCTCATTTGGATCATTTTTTTCTCATTTTGTGTCATTTTGTTTCTCATTTTGGTCATTTTGTTTTTTATTTTGGTCATTTTGTGTCTCATTTTGTCATTTTGTTTCTTATTTTGGTAATTTTGTGCCTCATTTGACTTCAAATTTTGCTTATTCAAGTCATTTTCTGTCTAATAATGGGGATCTTGTTAACTGTCAATCTCATTCTGGATATTTAATTAGTTTCTCACCTTGTTATTATTTTATTTTGTTCATTCTGTGTTCATTTTTCATTCAATTCTTCATTTTACATCCTATTCTGCTCCTTTTGATTCGGCTTGTGGACATTTTTTGACTCTTTGGAGCTGTTTTATGTCATTTTAAAGTGAATAAAGCATCTTGTGCACACCACACGTTGCTTATCTTGCAGCATCAAATACATTTAAGTGGAAGAAGTCAGTTGGACTTGATCACAACCGTTGCTGAACTGGAGACGATCCCTGCAGCTTGGGTTTGACCGTGGATCCTTTTCCAGCTGCAGATCGATGCTCTCAGCTTGAGAATGAGCCACATGTGGAGGAAACACTTTCTGAACATGACAAAAGCTTTTGTGAATGTGTCTGCAGGAGTTTGTGGACGTCAGCCCGCCGCAGAGGAACTGGAAGGGCATCGCCATCTCGCTGCTGGTGATCGTGGTGGTCTGCTCGCTCATCACCATGTCGGTGTTCGTCCTCACACCCGGTACGACCGCAGACGGTAGTTCTGATGTTAGCTTAGACGCTAAAATGTTGGTTTTGGGGAAGGAGTGCAAGAAATAATGCGCTTTATGGCACATTTTAGCAGGAAAATATGCAGATTTTTCTAGTTAAAATGTCAGTTTTTAGTTGGTTTTTTGTTCTTTTTAGAGATAAATCTGTGACTAAAACCTGGATTTGATTGTTTTGTTGTTTCCCAGTCGAGCTCCCCGGAAACAGCAAGTCCAGGCTGACCGTGGCGGATCTCTACAAACCGGAGTTCAGCGTTCACGACCCCGAAGCCACGTGGATCAGCGGTGAGTTCAGAGACTCTTCATACTGCAGGTTCAAACACACTTAAAAAAATATCACAAGTCTTTGGACCAAGTGTTGTTGAACGTTCATGTTTTTTGGTCCCAATTCAGGTTATAAGTAAATACAAATGCATTAAAGCAACATGCACATAATAAATAGTGTTGTTTTTACCTTATGAGTCAATGTTGAAGCCGTGAGAAGAATTTTGAACTTCATTTTCATCTGGATCTCTGTCCACTGGATGCACAAACTTGGATTTCGTATAGAAAATGCAAAATAGATGAATATAGGTTTCAATTATGAACCCTCTGAATCCAAAAACCTATTACGAAGTTTAAAAGTAATGTTATCTTTTTATAAAATTGCCAAAATGTCGCCATTTTTCAAATCGAGAAACTGTAAAAGCAGAAAAAATCAACAGATTTTCACCTTTCCGACGATATCTCGACTACTCATCTGTGAAACGTGGTTCGTTCAGGAAAAATAATCAAATCGCCGCTTAAAATTGTGATTTCGTCAAAATAAATTTATTCTACATGTCTCAGGTAAAAAATAAATAAATAAAAAAATCACCAAAAATGAACATTTTAATTCTAAACAGATTCTATAAAAAAATACAGAATTTGTGCTCCTGAACTCAACAGTCATGTGACAAAATTGGAGTTTTCAGCTGAACTGCAGGCTGTGTTTCAACAGAACGTATTAAAACAGATTAAAAATGTAAATCGTAAAATATCTATAATATGTAGAGTCGTCTGAAAACTGTCAGATTTTTTGTCCTGTGACTGTTGATCCCAGCTGAGGCTTCAAATTTGCTCTGAAGAAAAACAGAATTTTTCCTTTTTTACAGAATCTGGTTACTGCAGATTATTTATTTTTGGCAAATTTTTTAATGACACATGTCGATTAAAACAATCGTAATGAAGATTTGTGTGTGTGTTTTTTTTTTCGTGGACAAAACCAAAACTCACACGTTGGAAAGTTTACAAATGACACAATTCTTTCTGTTTTTACAGTTTCTGTCTCTGATAAATAGTGTTGTTTTTTTTTTTTGGCTGTTATTGTTAAAGATGATGTGCTTTAAATTAACCTCAAGGATCAAAGAGTGAAAGAGTCCAGACGACATAATGTCGTTAATATCCTGTAACGTGGAGACAAGCTGAACAAAAGAAGACCAGATCGTGTCTCAGCAGCAGATTGGACGTCAGCGCTCAGCTGGTCTCGGTAACATTAATGAGAAAGTTTCCCTCAGACTCAATCTGAACACACAAAACAGGACACAAACCAAATTCACAGGGTTCCTCCGTCACACCTCTCCACCCGAGTTCACCGACCTTCCTCCTCCGCCTCGTCGTCTTTCTGCGAGCATCGACACCTGCTCGTTATATTTCCTCCCGGTGTCACAGAAAACGTGGCGCTGCTGGAGGTGTTGCAGGTTCGTTGTTCGTCCCACCGGCTCCGATTCAGGTCCCAGTGTGGACAGTCTTGGCTGTTTAACTGGTTCCAGCGAGATGGATCGTGTTTGCATCTGAGGAAAAGGCGGAATGTAAATCAGATCAGAGAGTTGAAGGAGAGAAAATGTCAAAATGACTCATGTTTGGCAAAATTATTTTAAAAACACTGTCCAGAATGACTCGAAACCTTTGCAAAATTAGTTCAAAAATAACTGAAAATTGGTTCAAAATTTCTCTAAATGCCTCAGAATTTGACCCAAAAATTAGTCGAAAATGACTGTTTGTCACAAATGACTCAAACCTACTTGAAACTGTCCAAAATTATTTATAAAATTGTCCTGAATGAACTAGAATTAGTTCCAAATGACTCAAAACTGTTAAAAATTATGAAAACTTGTCCAAAATGACGAACAATGTTGTAAAAATGATTTAAAAAACTGTCAATGATGATTTAAAAATTGTCCAAAATAACTCAAAATTGTGAAAAATTAGGAAAACTTTTCCAAAATGACCAACATTTTT
>NW_007578143.1:125117-126439 GCF_000690725.1 Stegastes partitus | reverse complement strand
GTCCACAGTGACTCAAAAATTGTCCAGAAATGTGAAATTTGCTCCAAATGAGCCAATTTGTTTTTCAAATTATTCAATTTTTGACCAAAATAGCTCAAAATTATTTTAAAATTCCTCAAAAATTGACTTAAAATTGGACCAAGATGATCTTTAATGACTAAAACATGTCCCAAATGGAAAATGGGTTAAAAACGTTTGTTCAAAACGTCTCCATTATGTGTCAAACATCTGTCCACAGAGACATGAAATCTGTTCAGAATGATTTAAAACGAGTTTAAACAAGTGGACCCGTTAGTTTCTCTCTGTGTCACATCAGATGTTCTGCTGGACTCGTTGTTGAGGATCAGACTCCGGTTCAGGTTCAGGTCTGGTTGTGGACAGTTTTAGTTCTTTGACTGGTTCCAGGGTGACAGACGGCGTTCCTACTGAGGAGGAACCGGAGTAAACATCAGATGTAGACGACAGAGCTGAAGCGGAGACGCTGAGCGACCCGGTCTGTGGCGGTTCTGGGATCTGATGACTAAATATACGGGCGACACCTTAGTGGAGGCCTGCTGCTGCAGACAGACGGTGTGTGACATGAAGCAGCAGGTTCACCTCCACAGGTGGATCACGTCATCATCACACCGTCGTCATGTAATCGCTGCTCCTGCTGCTCCTCATTATGGACACACTGCTTCACTCTCTCACTGGGTCTAGACGGGTTCGAACCGTCTGCACGAACAGAACCGGACTTTTAATCACCAGTAAGATCACAGGATTAAAAATATGAATTTACATGTTTACTTGGGGGAAAAAAGACCAAAATAAAAATCCTGATTTTACAGATCGTGCTGCTATTGAAAAGCAAAATTATATATATTAAGGATTGAAAAATGGTAAATAATGTTTTAAATGATTATTTTACAGATTTTTCTTGTTTTGTTAAATGACAGATAACAGCTAAAAAAAAAAAATAAAATTAATTTGTATGTTTATCTTTTTAAAAAAAATACAAAAAACAGGCCAAAACATGTTTATGTAAAAAATGTGTATTATTACAAATAGAAATCTTTGAAAATATGCTGGTTTTCTGTTGTATTTAAATCTGCAGAAATATTCTAAATATATGTATTTTTACAGATGTTTGCCGTTATTTAAAAATACAAAATTAGGTGTATTACCGATTGACAACAGGTAAATAAATTTTAATGCCACAGATTAAGTCACATTAAATATATTCAGTAAAATCCCCCCAAAAAATAAAATGAATTCCACACATTTAGTGTAAAAAGAAAAAAATAAATCTGCATGTTTACAACCAGTAATTAGTTCTTATAAGA
>NW_007578143.1:102208-124644 GCF_000690725.1 Stegastes partitus | reverse complement strand
GAGTTTTTCAGGACCTGAGTTCACCACAGACGGTTTTATTAATACAACACATGATCAATAGAACAACCAGAGACGTTGGCTGCTACTCAAACAGACACTATTTCATTTTTCAATAAACTCCGTTGACAGCGTGTCAATAACGAGCGTACACGGAGACCAGTTAGCTGCTGGTTGGTGCTGCTGGATCCCAGTAATGAATCTGAGCCCAGCAGGGTCAGACGTCCCGTCGGCTGTTTACCTCCAGACGAATGATGGAGCCGGGAACAAGCTGTCCGGCCCGCTGCTGCCGTAAATCTAAAGTGCATCAGGTGTGATGGGAGTCCAGGGTTCTGGATTTACTGCCGGGTCGCCTGGAGCTGTTCTGGCTGTAAATCCAGACATGGTGGGAAATTGCTTCCTGGACAACCTGCGACTCGTTTCTGCTCCGCGTTCAGCAGCAGCAGCGATAATTTACCAGCACAGAGACGCTCAGGTCTGATTATAGCCGAATAGACGGGAGATAAACTTTAAATAAATCTAAATATTAGAAGAAATCAGGTGGCAGCTGAACAAGGCTTCATCATCTCATCAGGAAACAACCAAAGCTTCCTCCTTCCTCACCTCAAACTCACTTAAACTCCAGAACGATGACGCTGCAGTAAACCCGATAGAACACGAGTTTAAATAAACCTCAGAATAAAACCAGCTCCATGATACTTATCCTAAACTGTGTGACTCTTGAGTTTTTATTTAGAGAATGAACCACATCTGAGCTTAAAATGATGTTTCTTTAAAATCACGTTTTCGTCTCGTTTGAAAGCCGCCAAAAATTAACCGTTTGCTTGAACGAGATTGTGGAAAAAACAAAAAATTCTGTGCTGCCTGCAGCAACCAGGAAGCTTTTAGTGACTCAGGAGGATGAAACAGTCACCTGACAAATATTCTGAGAGTTTTCGGCTGCAGGCACCAGAATGCAAACAGGAACATATCTGTAGTGAGTAGAGTCTAATTTATGGCTTTCTGACTTTGTTAAACTGCACAGATGATGTTACTGAACTCTCTTCTTCTATTCATGGTTGTTCTGTTTCCACACACTTAGAGAAATTTTATTGATCCATAAGGGGGATTGTTTAATCACAGTAGCAAAAAATAAAATAAGTAATTGTATAACACTATGCAGAAATAAAGATAAAAATAAAAAACGAATATAATACAAAGATTTTTTTATTTTTTTGCAAAGTAAAGAAAGACAAGAAAATAAGTGATAATTCAAATAAAATAAAGATAAATAAAATAAAATAATTATGTACCACTGTGCAAAAATCAAGATAAATAGAAAAAAAAAACTTTAAAAAAAACCAAACAGGAAAAAAAAACTTTTTTTTTTTGCCAAGTAAAGAAAGACAAGAAATAATAATACAAATAAAATAAAGTTAAGTAAAATAAAGTAAATAATTCTGTAACACTATGCAAAAATAAAGATAAAAATTTTTAAAAAGTAAAAAAGCAAACAGGAAAAACAAAATGTAATAAAAAGTTTTTTTTTAAAATTGCCAAGTAAAGAAAGATGAGAAAAGAAATAATACAAATAAAGTAAAGTTAAATAAAATAAAATAATTAATTACATAACACTATACAAAAATAAAGATAAAAGTTTAAAAAAAAACAAACAGGAAAAAAAAGAATACAAAGCAAAGATTTAAAGAAAAAATTTTGCCAAGTAAAAAAAGAGAAGAAAATAGATAATACAAATAAAATAAAGTAAAATAAAATAAATAATTTTGTAGCACTATACAAGAATAAAGATAAAAATGAAAATAAAAAAAGAATATGATAAAAAGATTAGTTTTTTCCAAATAAAGAAAGACAAGAAAAGAAAAAATAATACAAATAAAATAAAGTTAAATAAAAATAAATACTCCTGTACCACTTGTGCATAAAGGACTGTATATCACAGTGAGAAACGAGGACGCCTGCATTGTTGTCATCGCTCCACGCGCCGCTCTGATTCCCTCGAGTCATCGTTACGGACGCCACATCGATTTCTGACGTTGCCACGGGAACCACATAATCGCCTTTTTTTTTTTTTTTGCGTATGGCGTGTATTTATAGCGCCGTCCCGTGAATTATTCATGAAGCTGCTGTTTACGTCGTGTGATCTTGAGGTCTGGTTAGCGTTGATGCCTCTGTGGGCTTTAAGCAGAGAGTCCAGGTCTTATGTAAGGCAGCCCGACGCAATCAGCTGTGGACGGAGCCGCTCGGCGCTCGGCTCGTCATACCTGATTGCTAATGAGGTTTGTGCAAACAAGAGGCTACATGTTTAGCACAGAGCCGTGTGAATAAATCAAAAGGAGCGATGCATTATTTATGACGACATTATGTAAACTAAATAAATCATGTGGAGGCGATGCAGCAGCAGAATAAAGCCGTGAATCCCCAAAAGGTTCAACAGGAGCTTCCTACAGACGTGAGCGGACGCCTCAATTCATCACCGAGGTGTCAACAAATTAACAGCTTGAACGCTTGTTTGTTAAACGATTTACTGTTGTTCTACAGATTTTCTCTGTTTTGTTAAATTATAGATAATAACTAATAAAGAAATATCACTTTGGGGCAAAATTGTAAATAACATCCACAGTAAAAATCTGTTATTTAGATTTTTTGCTGTATTTAAATTAAATGTACCACTTTTTTTGTGTGTGTTTTGCTGTTATTAGAAAGAAAGAAATATGTATGTTTTGGATTTAAAAGTCTTTTTTTTTTTTTTAAATAAATAAATAAAAAACTTATAGATTTTGGCATTAAAAAAACAACAAAAAACGGACAACTTGTAAAATCACTGAAGACGTATTAATTTACACGTTAAGCTTAAAAAAACTGATAAATCATTCTTTCATATTTGACAGTAAAATTTCACTTTTTTCTGCTGTTTTTAAATTTGATTTACAGATTTTTTCGTGTTTTAATAGAAAAAAATATGAAGGCTTAAAAAAAGTTCATAATTTCAGAAACTTATTTTACAGATTTTCTGTTTTGTTCAATTAAAGATAATAACTAATAAAAAACATCACTTTGGGGCAAAAACTGTAGATAACATCCACATTAAAAATCTGTTATATTTATATATATTTTTAACTGTATTTAAATTAAATGTACCACCTTTTTTTTTTTTTTTTTTTCTTTTAAAAAAAAAAAAAAAAAAAGTATGTTTTGAATTAAAAAAATGTTTTTTTTTTTAACTGTTAGACATTTTGGCATAAAAAACTGATGACTTGTAAAATCACTATAAAAAATATTAATTTACATGTTAAGCTTAAAAAAAGAGGCAAAACTTTATCTGTATTTTTACAAACGGCAATTTGTTCTTTTATATTTGACAGTAATATCACACTTTCTTTTTGCTGTTTTTAAATTAGATTTACAGATGCTTCACGTGCTTTAATAAAAAAAATAAAATAAAATAAATGAAGGCTTAAAAAAGGTTCATCATTCCAGAAACTGTTATTTTACAGTTTTCCCCATAAAAAAAATACATATTTCCAATGAAAATCCCTAAAATGACTTAATAAAAATTGTAGATCATATCCCTCAAACAAAAAAGCTAAAACTGCCCAAAAATCCACAAAACATATTCAGCAGTTTATCTGTTGATGTAAACTTACTTCAAGTCAGAAACTCAAAACTAACTTCCATAAAATGTAAACGCAGCATTAATGCAGCCATGACATAAATGGAATACGTATATTGAACTCAGACTGCAAACTGTTTATACATGAAACCGGTTTATTAGGATTTGTCTTCTACACTTCAGTAGCTTTCATACGAGCTGCTGCCTGTTGTCGTTTCTAACATTTAGTGTGTTTTTATGTTTTCTGCTGTCAGAGTCGGAGGTGGTTTACAGGAACCGAGACGGTCACGTCATCAAGTTCAACTTCACCCTGAACGAGACCGAAGTCATTCTGACCAACAGCACATTCGTAAGTGATTTAAAGCCTTTTTAGTGTAAAGCTATTATCATGTCAGGCTGATATTAACTTATCTGGTGCTTATTCAGTGTATTTATGATGACAGAATTTGGATCCAGTACATTTAAGCACAACATCTACAACCATTAGAGCCGACAAGTTTGTTGGGTTTTGTTTCCTCTGAGATGCTAAAACGACTAAAGCTGAAACAAATAGTTAAACCTGTGAAACCACAAACCGGCAGCAGGTTTGAAAAACATGTTGTCTTTAAAAAAAATGTAAAAAATCAGAAAAAATGACAGTTTATCAACCAAAAACTGCAACAGCAAGAAAACATTTTCAGCTTCCCACTGCTCCCTGTGCAGTTTCATCAGGAAAATTAGCCAAACCGAAGCATAACATCTTCATTTTTATTTAATCAAAATTATTTGATTCAAGTTGTCTCATTTTAAAATGGACAAAAAATAGTGTCTGCACCAGATTCTGTATAAAAAAATCAGTGCAACTGAGAAGCCGTGACTGACTCAGATGTGACCAACAGTGATGAGAAAAAAGAAAAAAAAAAGGCGACTTTTTGGTTTATTTTCAGAATAAAATCAGAGCAGCGTGGCTCAAAAACAGTAAACAGAGCAGGAAGTTGTTGGACGATACATTCAGAATGGTGAAACATGTTTGTAAAGCTTCTAATTTAACGTATTTAGACTCTAATTTTGCCGTGTTTAGGTGCTTAAAAGCATAAAATCCACAAAGAACCACTTGTGCATCCATCTGCTGCTCAGTATTGGGAACTTGTGCAACCTTTTCTGCATTTTAAAGACACAAAATGCTAAAAATCTTGTCATCTTATGTGCACAAACTTTTAAAAACATACTGGAAAACAAATATCTCTGAGGTGCAGCAAATGTGGGACGTGGCCTCCTGACGCTGAAGAAGCTGTGATTGAAACCAGAATACATCTCAGTGAGGAGGGTCTGTTTCCTCACCTCAACTCACCTGAAGCATCATTTCAGACTCTAAAACTAAAATAAACCAACATTTGTCATCATCTGCTCGTACTTCCAGGAACATGAAATGATGCTGGTACCTGCTGTTCAGTTAAATCTGATCAGAAACATTCATTATTTTTATCAAACTGAGTCCAATTTTGGCAGTTTTCTTTCTAATTACGCCGTCGTAATCCTGCTGTGAAAACCCACAAACCCTTTTTTTTTTTCCCTCCTCTTCATCTTTCAATGCATTTCACAGAACCGCCCTGTGTTGTTGTTGTGGCGGCTTGTAGTTTGGGTGGTTGCATAAGAGGATTTCATGTGGATTTGTGTCCACACGGTAAGCTTGTCAAACCATTCGAGCGAAATCAACAAAAAAAAAAAGCAGAGGTGGCCTCAGAGTTTGGAAGTTTGACCTCCTCCAAAATTGCAAATGCCACCAGCTGCAGCATCCAAAGTGAGCGCTGGCTGCTTTTAAAGGACGCTTTTCACATTACTGCACCAAAATATAAAGCGAATATAAAAAGTAAGAAGCACCCAAACAGACCTGCTGCGGTTCCCTCGTGGTTTTGTGGCCTTTTGCTGCCACGTTAGCTTTTATCGGCCGCATTTATTTTGTCGCTGCGTGGAAGCTGGAAATGTTGGGGAAAGGAAAATATGAATATTATTAATGTTTGACTCATCATTGTTTGCTCTTTTTGCAGTTTGCTGCTGAATAATCCTGACAGTTGTGTGCAGATGCTTTTATAGAAAGTTAGCTTTCCAGTTTGTTAGGGTTGAGATGTTGACTTAAATGCTAATTACAAGAGGTAGCTGGTGATGCTGATAGGAGGTAACACAGTAATTACTCCTGAAATACAACATTTTAAACGCTAACATGCTTAAAACTTGGTAAGTGCTACACCAGCTAATCATTCATGCTAGCATGCTAATCTTAGCATATATCTCAGCTTGACTTGTGTTTTTTCATGTCTTTTTTTTTCCTGTTCAGATGGTATCTATCTTTTGTCAATGTGTTATTTTACTTCCTTGCGATAGTTTTTAGAAATATAGAAATGCATCTTCAGCTTCTTTATATAAATGTCTGCGGCCTACAGCTTAGCTAACAAGGTTTGCATCGTTATGCTGCTTGTAATGCTAGTTAAGTTTATCAGGCTACTCATTTTGCTAGCTAACATGACACTGCTTATAATGCAAGCTAACTTTAATGGGCTGATTATAATGCAAACAAGCTTTATTAGGCTGCTTGTAATGCTAGCTAACATTATTAGGTTATTTATAATGCTAGCTAGCATTATTGGGCAAGTTATGATGCTAGCTATCATGCTACTGATATTTCTTGCTAACTTGGCGCTGCTTAAAAAATACCTAAAGTCCTAGCTTTCAGCTTATCATTTATTTACATTATTGCGCATAATGCTAACTAACTTTATAAGGCTTGCTAACATTATTACGCACTTATAATGCTAATTGTCTAACAAGCTACTTTTATCACAAGCTTACATGACACGACTTATAATGCCAGCTAACATTGCTAGCCTGCTCTTAATGCTAACTGCTATTATTAGGCTTCTTGTAATCCTAGTTCACGTTATTTGGCTTTTTATAGTTGTATTATTAATGCTACTAATAATGCTAGCTGCTATTATTAGGCTTCTTGTAATCCTGGTTTATATTGTTCAGCTTCAATAATCATATTATTTAGCTTCTCATGATGCTAGCTTATGCTACTAGTAATGCTAGCTCACAATATTTTTCTGCGCATAACGGTAGCTAACAGTATCAGGCTACTTACAATGCTTGCTAACATAATTTGGATGTTTATTTTTTTAAAATTAGCCCAGTAATATTAGCTGCATTGTATATTTCATGCTGTAGTTTTTTCTTTACTTGCATATGTGCATATTTATATGTTATACCAACTATAAATTGCTATATAATTATATTTTCCTACAGTTTGATTCCCATAACTGACAACTTATGTACTCTGAGTTTGTTTTGTTTGTGGCTTATTTGTGTGCAATATCTGTCAATTTGAGATAAACTAATAAAAGCTAAAAGAATCTCTGATGGTTCATCTGTGTTATTTCTTTCTTGTTAGGTGGCTTTCAAGGTGGCAAAGTACTCGCTGTCTGCAGATCTGAAGTACGCGCTGTTCGCGTACGACGTCAAGCCGGTGAGTTACCGACTGAAACGCATAAATCAGAATCACATAAGAGACACACGGCGTTTTTTTTTTGATGTGGATCTTCACAACCACGCAGGCTGTGATTGGAGTTCATCCTCAGCCTTTGCGTTATCTCCTGGCAGCCTGGCATTTACACTGTGTCGTCCTCACTCATCCACATGGACACACAAACACACATGAACCGTGGCCTCACATTCAGATCTGGGATGTTTTGTTTTTTTTATCCTGCGACGAGCACTTTGCTGCTTTTTCTATCTTAAAAGCAGCCAAAATTGGAACCGACATGAATTAAAAAGATTGACTTTGATGCTTTGGATGATTTAAAGTCGGACAAACGGTTTCTCTCTGATAACAAACCTGCTCTGGATTGGTTTGCTGTGGTTCTGCTGTTCTTTACGGCCTAAATTCAACCATCCTGTGCGTTTTCACTCCTCTGTTCTGTGTGTTTTTTTTCTTTTTCTTTTTGTCAGTCATCCACTTGCGAGGCTTTCCATTGATTTTTAGATTTGTTTGCAAACAGACGGATCCCGGCTCCGGCTTAGAAACGCTGCAGCAGCTGATAAAAACCCAAAGGAGGACGTCTGTGTGTCCTGCAGTTTGTTCTGCGGTGATTGATGGGTCGAAACCGCCTCTCGCAGAAAATACCTTCTGCATGTCTGGAAGAATGGATTTCTGTTTTCTGTACATTTCCCTCCACTTCTCTGCGGCTTAATTGATTGAGCTCTGGTTTTATTTGTTGCCATGGTGATGTGACATCCCCCCCCCCCCTTCAAAGTAGTGGTAACGCCACTTATTGGGATTTTCTTTTTAGTCGCTCTCGATTGAGTTTCTCGCAGGACGCACAAAGCGCAGCTCAATAAGTCGAGTGTTTCCAGAAGCCTTCATATATAACCGACAAGCAGAGGATGTGCAGCAAATCTGATTTCCTCGTGGAGCCATACAGATTATATTTATGTATATATGATATGCGCCTGCCAGCCGGGAATACAGTGAGCTTTCTTTCGAGCCTATTTCACACAACATTTAAGTGCAGGAAGCAAGAAACATGAGATGGATCAGAGGAGCCTTCAATTTAATCTCCTCCCTCTTTTTCACATTTTGAAATTCCCACTTTATAATTGAGAGGTGTTGAGGCGGCGCGCCGACGTGTCCGGCTGCTTATTCACAGCATACGTGCAGCATAAGGAAATTAGCATTATTCATTAGCTCCCCGGTTGGCTGGAGGTGGACCTGGACCTGGAGCTAGTCGGAGGAGGTGGTCGTCATGAATATGCAGACATTATGTAAATAGCTTCTAAAAGTGGCTGCTGGAGGGCGCAGGGGGAGCGGAGCTGGAAGAAAAGGCGGATTTAGATAAATCTAAAGCACTTCTGGTGAATCAGATTTCACAGATGTGTTTAAAAAGAGAATCGAGATTCGCAAAACTGAGTCATGAAAGGCTGATTTATTGAAGAGGAGGTGGGTGGCGCTCTAGTTCACGACCGTTCTGGTGCGTTTACTGTAGTGACTGATGCTGAAGGTCCGGTTACTTCTGATCTGATGAACCTGTGCAGCTGTTTTTGTTGGATATTAGGCTGCACAAAAAATAAAACATTACAATTAATAATTGAGGTTGAAAAAGCTGAACGTATAGATAAATCTGACATTATTTCACTCTTCAAATTAATGTTTTGTGTCTCAGTAACTGATGGAGACCAGAAGCTTCTCCGTGCACAGCTGCCCAGTTAGCCACGCTATCAGTTAATCTAATTTCACTGATTAGTCGATGAATCTAAGTGATTCATTTTCAACCAGAAAAGTAAAATGACCATTTCTTTGAGTCTGTTTTTATTTTGTCAGTTTGCCATCATATAATCTAAGTATTGATATAGTCCAGTGCAAAACTGTAGAGTTAAAATGCAACAAGAAACCCAAATTAAAAAATAAAATATGGCAGAAAAATGAAATATTCAACATTACATTGAAATATTGGACATGAAAAATTTAATTTCAATGTGCAATATTGGGTTTTCTTCCACATTTTACACATTGAAATTTAATTTTTTACACACACTTTGTCAATGTTTTGTGCAATATTTCATTTTTCTGGTGCAATATTTCCATTTGCAAACTCCAAGACGTGCAGTTCATCCAATTAGCATCATTCGCATCAGAATAAGTCTCAATATAAGGCAGATTTTCAACATTTATACTTAAAACTTCAGTCGAAATGTGATCTAAGAACTAATTCTGCACATGTTTACTTATTATAAATACTATAATTGATCAGCTGTCATGAGCATAAGCTGACATTTGACTAAAAATACTGTGACAGCACCGTGTGTTTTACATGAACATCACTGCTCTGTGCATCAAACTTTCCCCGACTTTACCCGTGACAAAGTTCTGGTTGTTTTCTGTACTCGGAGAGGACGACATTTCCACAAGGTATCAGTTTGTCGATTGATGTTTGCACAGCGTGATGGGTTTTACTGTCTCGTTGCAGATGTACAGATATTCCTACACGGCGTCTTACATCGTCTACAACATCTACACCAGGTGAGCCGCTGTGGATTTTCATCGCTGTTTGCTCTCTGCATGGCGGCGTTCAGAAACAGATGGTGGTTGTTTTCTAAATATATGTATTTCCATGTGTGTGTGTTATCAGGGAGGTTTGGGAGCTAAACCCTCCCGAGGTTCAGAACGCCGTCCTCCAGCATGCATCCTGGGGAAGACAAGGACAGCAGCTGGTGAGGCCGACTGTGTTTGTTTCTGATCCGGTCTCTCATTTTCTTTCCATCTCTTTTTATAAATTCCTGCTGCTCGTGGCTCCGGAGGGCTCTGCGCCGATGATGTGATTGTTTTTAATGCAGTGTATAGGCTCTGTTTACGTCCAGGCTGTGCCGTCTGCCCGGTTTTCTCTGTTTAATTCCACATTTTTACATTATATTACTCTCAGGTTGCTTCCTCAGCCTTATTAGTCGAGCCCAGAAAGCAGACTTGACACAGGAGGTGCTTTTCTTAATAATTTCCCGACTTTGCTTTTGCACAAAGGAGTCTCGGGTGTTGTTTTCATTTTACCGCCTGTGTAAATTCGGCACTATAAGATGCAGGCAAATAAACAAGAATATGCCGCCTGATATTAGCCGAAAAGTAGCATTAGAAGGTGTCACGACTTGCCAGCTTGTAGCAGAACGCCTCAGGTAACAAACAAACATACCGTTCGTGACTGGAGGGTAAACACGTTCAGTTTATTCTCAATATTTTTAATTGAAAACCAGACAAACTGTTTTTTTTTTTGTTGTATTCGGTAGTTTGCAAAAATGTAGAAAAATGTTCTTGTTACGATGCTAAACAGAATCTAAAATGCTTATTTCCAGCTCAGTATTGTTATTAAAGATATTTCTGCATGATTAACAGCTCACTTTATTCTGATTGGTCAGCTTCGGGAAGCCTCCACACAGCGCTTGTGAGCTTCACTGGTTGAATTTTGTGTCTGGGGCAGATGATACGTATACGTTAAGTAACTACAAATCAACAGTAGCTTCTATAGACATGTGATTTCACCCTTTCGTAGCTTTAATTTTGTGCAAGGAGCAGCTTGTTTCACATATAAACAAACTGCAGAAAGAGACTTTGAGGCGACCCACAAAAGATATGATTTATTTATTATCAAATCTACGAGCAGATCCAGAGAACGTGATAGTAGATAGACTGGAAAAGTGCCTGGATTGAATTCGGTGTGAAGAATGGGGATTTGTTTTGTGCGGATATTGACTTGCGGAGTTCCCCAAGGCTCGATCCTCGGGCCTCTTTTGTTCAGCCTAAGTGAACTCAGATTATACAAACAACAAGCTGAGCAGGAGAATTTAACAGATCAGTAATTAGTGTGTCAAAACTTTCTCCAGTTAAACAAAGATTAAACTAAATAGTTGTATTTAGAACCAAAGAAAGCCATTAAAAGTTGGCACTAAGCTTCAGTTTTCCCCACCCTGATGAAGACCTTGTGTTAAATCAGAACAGACTCCTCCTAATACAGGACGCCTTATTTATTTGATGTTCGCAGCATTTATATGACGCGTATACAAGATTTGTATGTGCTGCGGGTAATGAAATTGGCTGCTGTGCATCTAAAGTATTGAGAGGAGAGCTGTGGAAGCTGCAGGACAGAAGTGGATTGAGGTGGATGTTGGTGAAGCTGCAGGATCCTGTTTGTATTTGCAAATTCAAATATTAAAACACTGATGGAAGAGACAGAGCAAACACGGCGTGGAGGGCTGACGCGGGAGCTTTAATGGAAAGAAAAAACAAAAATCCCATCAGAGAGGAAATCAAAAAGAAAAACAAATCAGGTGGACAAATAAATAAAAAAGCAGCTCGACAGCAGAGAGGAGAGAAACAGCAGATATGGGCCAAAACCAATGAAGTCAATTTGCATGTTTTGGTCCCGTGCTTCTCTTCAGATCTACATCTTCGAGAACAACATCTACTACCAGTCGGACGTGAAGAGCAACTCTCTGAGGATCACCTCCTCTGGGATGGAGGGAGTCGTCTTCAACGGACTCACCGACTGGTTGTACGAAGGTGAGTCGTGGAGAGCGTCGAGTCTGCTTTGTCTTTATTTGGAGTTTTTAATAACTGGACGGCCAGTTTTACACTCAAATGAAACATGGACGGATGGTGGAGTTGTGGAGACATTCATGGTCCTCTGAGGATGAACCCGACTGAATTATAGCAACATCAGAGTTTGTTTAACACGTCGGTTCATGGCCCAGTACCTGCAGAACCAATGGTCCTGCCATGTGCTGTCACTGCATCCTAAATCATCAGATTCTTAGAACGATTTCTTCTGAATATGCTGTGATTTTTGAACTTTAATAGCATGAAATATGGAAAGTTTTGCTCCAAGATAATAAAAATTGCCCGTCGAGCCACTTTTATCATGATTGTTTTGCATTTTGACGTGTGAGGCTGTTTGAATGATGATACCTCGGGAACTGTCTGGAAGAAAAACATGCAAAAATTCAAACCAGCAAACATCAGCGTCATATTTTAGGATTGTTTTGTTTGTTCTTTTCACTTGGTGATCTAATTTTTAAGATATTAGCATAGTTCAATACATTTTTAACGCCTTTAAAATCTGATTCTGGCAACAGAAAGCATCTATGAACCTTCTAAATTTAGTTAAAACATTGAGCTACATAGAATAAAGGGTTATTTAGATTCCATTTTAGATGCATTTACCTGATGTATGTCGGCGACCATATTACCGATATTCGGGTTTTTTCCCGTATATCAGTGTCGGTCCGATGAGCAAATTCAGCCGATGTGAAAACCCGATGATTATCTAACATCAGCGCCTTCGTCTCTACGTTTGATGTTGCTAATATTTCACAGATGTTTTCACTTAAATGCTCCTGGACTTGAACGTTAAATATCTTGAAATATGTTTAAATATGTTTTACTTTTGTTACGTAATGAAGAAGACGATGTGGTCTAATTTAAACTTCTTTTGAATAGTTTCCACGTTCTCACACTCATTTTTCGATGTGAACAAAAATTGAATATCGACGTCGGTGATATCGGTTATCTGCGATATCAGGAATCTTAATATCGGTATCGGCCAGAAATGTTAATATCGTGCATCACTACTTTCTAAGTGTTTTTTTTTTATAGCTAGCTTTTGGAAATAATCAAAAACTCCAAAGCTGTTTATTTTTGCATTTGAGCATCACTTTCTCCCACTTTTTTGGATTCAAATCCAAGAATCTGTGTTCATTATGAATGTGGGCTCAGAAGGAAAAGTTCGGCTCCATTTTTAGAAACTCGTGTGAATTTCGATCTTGGTTTTATTACTTCTGTGTCGTGTGAGTTTACAGCAGGAAGCCACGGCTTGTTAAGAGATTACATGCTGATTATGATGGTTTTTGGGCTTTGAGTGTGATTATTTTTGTTTTCTGGGTTTAGTATTTATCCATCTGAATTACGATCCTGGCAGCAGGTTGAGGACTTTGCGTTAATGAATATTGAACCCTGTAGTGATGATTTAATCTGCGAGTTGAAGGAAACCAAACGAGCCGACTGCATAGTTTTGAGTTTTAAGTGGATAATATGTGCAGTTTTTATACAGCAGGAGAACTTTTAAGTGGCTAATTCATTAGATATGTAGGAGGATGGAGGGTTGGACTGAATCTGCAACACGAGAGCTGTGTTTTTTCTGCCCTTCCCGGCTAATTAAAGCAAACCGAACACATGCAGCAGTCATCTGTGACACTGACACATTTGCGGTTTGCATTGAAGCTGCACTTGCAAATTGCCTCACTGACCTCTTTCCGCTCGTCTCTCGGTGATAACATGCAAATTCAAGCAGCAGCGAGGTAGAAAAACTACTTTTTCCACGTGTCTGTCAATATCTTAATGACGGTAAAAGGTGGAAAAGTCCAGGTGGGGAAAGTTTTAGTGATTTTCAGGCGAACGCTGCGTGATCTTTGGTGGACGCTACAGTTTCAGGTTTCAGAGAGAATCCTCTGGTTTTTCAAAGATTTGTCTTTGGTATTAAAAATGCAGCAGAGCAGACTAGACAAACTCGGCAGACTGGCGATGGAAAATCAACAACAAGCCTCGGCAATCCATTAAGTCGCCGTGTAAACAAATTGAGTAATGTGCTGACGGTGTTTGCAGTTTGCACAGCGAGCAGTCTGGGAACGTTAGAGTCGCTGCACAGAGCTGCATATTTACACTTTACTTTGTACGGTAACCTTTTTCTGACAGTTAAAGAGCAGAACAAGTTTCAGCAATAATATCAGCAACCACCAGCAGCTTATTTTCCATCAGATTGTTTTCTGCTTTTGATTTTTTTGGCTCATTTTTGAGCTGGAAAAGTGGAACAAAGTGATTAAATATGTAAAATCTTGGTGTCATTGAAAATATCTGCACAAAAGTTCCCACAGCTGATAGAAAGGACCTCCTGTAGTGTTGGAGGATTTAGAATTAAGTGATTTTAATGACTTGTCGTGATTATTACGTTTTAATTTAAGTTGTTTTGCGGCCGACGAGCAGATGCTTAGTTCAAGGACTGTCAGAAATCTAAATCTTAAAGGAGATTGTTTTAAAGATGCCTTTCAGACCTGCCGCTGGGTTTTTGTGTTCACAATAATCTCCTCAGAATCGATAAATGGAGACACTAAAAGCTAAATATTAAGGAAAAGTAGCTGCTGCAGATGAGTCTTTAGAATGAAGAAAAATACTCGAGACGGACGGAGGGAGGTGTTTAAAGATGCTAATATTTCAATGAAGGTCAGGGGTGCCCAATCCTGGTCCTTGAGAGCCCCTATCCTGCATGTTTTAGATGTTTCCCTTCTTCCAACACACCTGATTCAAATGATCAGCTCATCATCAAGCTCTGCAGAAGCATGATAACGATCCTGATCATTTGAATCAGGTGTGTTGGAAGAAGGGAAATATCTAAAACATGCTGGATAGGGGCTCTCGAGGACCAGGATTGGAGACCCCTGATGAAGGTCATTTGCTTTAAAAATATCAAGAATCTGGGAAATAAAAACTGCACATTCAGTGTTCCTGTGTCGTGATATTTGTTGCGGTGAGAAATAACATCGATGGGTTCGAGTTCCCAGCTGTGAACACAAAAGACCGTAAACTTTTGAGGGAGTTTAGCATCAAAAAATCGTCACTCCGTGTTGTTTTGCCTAAAAATGCCAAGAGAATGAACTGAACTTTACTTAAAAAGTACGCTTTAGAATATTTAAGAGACAACATTTTGGACGGATATTAATTTGGGTTTTAATTTCTGTATTAAATTAAACACATCTTTTGGGGGAAAATGTGTAAAATGAGCAACCAGTGGAAGCATTTTTCCCTTTAAATTGTCTGTTTATCATGTTTTTGGCTGTTAAAGTGTAATAATATCAAAGAAGCAGTTGACAGCTACCAACAAAAAGCACATTCCTTCTAATAAATCTGATAAAATGAGCATCGCATGTCATTAGAACGTCGGAGGTTTAGTCAGAATAAGAAGAAAAAAGCAAAAACAAGCACAAATAGAAAACTGTTCCTGTTTGTCCCGTCAGAGGAGATCCTGCACTCGCACTTGGCCCACTGGTGGTCGCCGGACGGAGAGCGGCTGGCCTTCCTCACCATCAACGACTCCCTGGTTCCCAACATGGCTCTGCCCCAGTTCACCGGCAGCACCTACCCCCGAGGCCTGCAGTACCCCTACCCCATGGTGAGGCCGCCGTCTGGCAAAATTTTCTTGGCACCGCTTTATGAAATCAACTAGCTGGTGAGAGAGCAGTAGCTAAATCTACGTCACCCACCTTGTGTCTGAAGAATGACTGAATTTTGATGCGTCTTCTGTTTGTTGAGTCACAAACAGCTGAAACTAAAAATAACGGAGGAAGAACATCAATTAGCCTCGCTTAGCAGAGCTGCAATATCTGCTGGTGAAATTCATTTTATTTCATTAACCCTCCAAACACAGTCTCTGGACTTTTTCTTTTATTTTTTTGCTCCTGTTGCATTTTTTTTTTTTTTTGCAAGTCCTGCAGCTGTGTGGAAACAGAACAACACTGAAGAAGGAAAGAGACGCAGAAATGTCCTCGGTTACATTTCCATACATCATCATTTATCTGGTTATTTATTTTACAAAAACTAAAAAAAAAATGAAAACTGAAAACAAAATGCACAACATATTTTAAACCAAACTAATATTTACTCGGAGGCTCAAAACTCCCAGAATTTCAGTCACAGATGATTGATTTTGACCTTGTTGCAGCAGCTACAACCAAAACCCAACAGCATTATTCATTATAGAGGTTAACCTGACACTGTTTTTAGCTTTGTTTTTATTTTTATTTACTTATTTTATTATGATATTGTATTTTAATTCAATGCTCTTTAAGAAAACTACATCTGAATAGTATAAAAATAACTTTAAGGACCTTTATTGTCTCGACGTTTTGCAATTTTTATTCGACCATTACTTAAACAAAATGTCACGTATGATTGATTAAGTCAAACCCAGATTCATAAAGACAATTGAAAAATACATAAAACTGACATATTTCGCTCTGGTGCAGCATCAGCACATTCAAACCTGTGCCTTATGGATGTTTTATACATTTACAAACTCTGTACATTATTAATTTTTCTGCATATTTAAGATTCTGTGCAGTATTTCTTATATCAGTACTTCTACTCCTGGTCATTGTTTTTCATTACATAGGTGTTTATCTTTATTATTTACTGTGTTTTTTGCACCGTCCGGTTTGCTGCTGCAGCAGATTTCCCCGCTGTGGGATTAATAAAGGCTTATCTTATCTTAAATATGTGTCTCCTCCCGTCAGGCGGGTGAGACGAACCCCACGGTGAAGCTGTCGGTGGTCAACCTGTTCGGTGGGACTCACACTCAGGAGCTGCAGCCTCCCGATCAGCTCGGACTCAGGTGAAGAAAAATGCAATAAAATAAATAAACAAAAGGCCCAAAACTCCTGATGTGACCGTCCCGTCTGCGCCTCCTCTGCAGGGATTTCTACATCACCATGGTGACGTGGGTCAGCAACACTCACCTGGCCGTCAGGTGGGTCAGCCGACCTCAAGACGCTTCGCTGCTGACGCTGTGCGACGCCACCATCGGAGTCTGTCTGCAGGTGGTGGAGTGGATTTAATTTGCTTGTTATTTCTTCACTGTGGATGTAGTTTCTTCATCGAAACGCAGCTGAAACGAGTCATGCAGAGGAACTTTGGTCACTTTTTTGAGTGCATTTTTTAAAACTTTGTTCCCCCTGTAGGTGTTTCTATTATTTTGTCCACCCTGTTTCTATCAACAGAAACATCTCACTTGTATTATGCAGTAGTTAAACCAAAGAAATCACTCGTACCGTTACATATGAAGGCATAAATGACTGAAGTTATTTACGATTTAACGTCTTGTTCTGCAAAAATGAGCAAAAAACATTTTATTATTACGCATTTTATTTGTGAAAACGGGACACTGAGAGGTTTTAATTTACAGAAAGTGCATTTATCTGTACATTAAAAGCAGATTTATATTAATCCAAAGCAACAGCAACACTTATCAGCTTCTAATTTCACATATTGGTAGCTCAGAAGTCGCTCATTTATTTGAGGTTAAGAATGTCAGTCAGCAGCACAAATGTACAGACGTAAAACAATTTGAATAAGGTTTACATAAAGATTAATAGTGTTACAGCTTCTTCATCTTCCTGTAAACCTTTTGTTAAAGGCTTAATACAGACAGAAAACACTAATTTTGCAGTGATTTGTGTCATAAAACCTTAGTTTAGCTCAATAAGCAGCTTGTTTTACACGTAAACAAAGAGGTTGATGGTATTTAAATTCATTTTCTGTCTTCATGCCTGGCGTAAAGGTGTAAAATGTTTTATTCTGAGCAAAATACATGCAGCAGCTCAAACAATTAGCTCTCCAGCAGCAAATTACAACCAACCTGATCCTTGACACTTACAAATCTATGGATGCAGGTATCAGAATAAAGCAAAATAATAGAGAACTGCATATTTTCATTCAGTTTAAGTCAAACCTGACAAAATCAGACACCCGTACCTTTTGTACAACAAGATACGATAAAGTAGAATTTAAACCACTCAGTGTGTTTGTTTCTTTTATGCATCTGAATGACTTCCACAATACATATAATGATGCTAACAGTCGGTTTTCACTTCCTGTCCTTCCATTTAGAGACACGAGGACTCTTCAGACACGTGGCTGCCAAGACAGGTAAACCTGAATAATGTTGTCAGCAACCTCAAAACCCACCAGCAGCTTGGAAAGACGGGTTACTTTTGTTTTTAAATCATGGAAATGATTATCAGAAACGATAAAAACAAACGTATTATATCTGACGTTCTGTCGGGAAAATGAACCAATTCTTAGGTTAAATCTCAATAATTCATGAATATCCCTTTAGTCTTTTTAAAAAATATACAGCATTTGCGCTAAACAGATGCCGTAAAGTGTTTTCAGAAACTGCATCAATCAAATAAATGCAGCATGATTAAAAAATAGTGAACAGAGGAGCAAGTTGTTAGAGGTACATTCAGCACAGTGAAACATCCATGTGGAAAAAACTTGTGGCTTCACATACTTTAGATATGCCAGTATTTACATTTCTACAACCTCTACAAACTTTTCTCTCTACTCTACTCATCAGCTATAGAAAGATGTTTCACCGTGCTGGATGCATCGTCCAACAACTTGCTCCTCTGTGTGCCTTATTTAAGCTGCATTTATTTCTCTGTTTCTGTTCTGTGAAATCACTGGAAGCTATGAATTTTTGTCGTGTGACTGTTGGTCACAGCCGAGTCGGTCGTGGCTTCACGGTTGCAGCAAGAAGCTCAGAATTTTTTGTTTTTCACAGAATCTGATTGGAACAAACGGTTTATTTCAGGGGGATTTTTATGTCGGATAAGTGATTTTAATGAAATTTCGCAATTCTGAGCTGAGATTTGGTTCAATTTTCCGACAGAAAAACACGCAATTTGTTCCAGAACTGTTTTTTTTTTAGCTTCTGGCTGATAAGTGGTGTGATATTAGTGATTTTTCTTAACCTGCCTTTCAAACCCACCGGATGGTTTTGGGGTTTCATTAGCACGGTTCCTTCTCTCAAATCAAAGCTGAGACTTCACCGTCGTATCGTCGACATGCTCGTGGTCGGGACTGTATGTTCTGGCAGAACGCAGCAGAACCCTGTGAAGTCTCAAGTTTCTCTCCGCAGAGACAAGAGCCGCTGTTCTCCAAGGACAGGAGCAGGTTCTTCCTCGCGCTGCCGGTGAAACAAGGCGGTCAGGGAGATTTCCATCACATCACCATGTTCACCAAGAAGGTGAGGAAATATCTAATAAGTCTCTTAGCCGAGACTGGATTTATTTCTCTGAGGGAAACGCGGTGATTTTATCATTACGAGCGCTGGGCAGCGACTTTAATCCCTTCCAGAGCGTTGCCGCTCTCACCTGCTGCTTCTCTACAAATTTAAAGCTCCTCCTGTCACTTAAATTAAATCCCTTTTGGGATTTTAGCCCTGAATTTATAGACCTAATCTATTATTTAAGCATTTTGCAGTTTTTCTTACTAACAAACTTGGTTTTTATTTTAATTTCTGTAGTTTTTTTGTAATATTTTATCTAATTTTTCATCATATTCTGTTTTATTTGTAACAGTGGAAAGTGGAAAAATAAAAACCAGTAGAATCAGAAGTTAGCTTGACAAAAATCAAATCTGTTTTTACATTGAAATAAAAATATTTTTTGTAATGTCAGCATGAAGGAATGTTTTCAATCCAATATATGAGCTATCGAATGAGGAGTACGTGCTTTTACTCTCCTTTGAATCCTGTTTTATTCACATTTTTGCAAATAAGAACCCTTAAAAGTAGCCGAATGAGCAGTTCCTCTGTGTCACATACCCCAGGATGTACAGACTGCTGTCTCTGATTCTTGGTCGAGTTCTGCTGTGAATCAACGTCCATCTTTCCTCATTTCTCGCTGGTGTTTCCGTTTTCTCTCTCAGCTACGAAGCAACCAGGATGAAGTTCGCCACTTAACGTCGGGGGACTGGGAGGTGACAAAAATCATTGGTTACGATGAAAACAACCAGACCGTGTAAGTTTCAGCTGAAGTTTTAGATCTTGCACATTAAAGTTTGGCCTTGTGGCTGCAAAGAAACGTGTGCTTGAAGTAGCAGAAGTTTTACTAGAATATATTATGCAGTGTTTAAAATCTGTTGAATGAGGCGAGTCTGTGTTTTTACTTGGACATGAAAGAGTCTTTTCTGCAAATTCTTTTGAAAGAAGCCAAATTAAATTGACCACGGTTTAATCTTAACAAGCAGTAAAAAGGGGAGAACTTCTGAGGATGATTTCTATAGCTGCTGTATACATTCATACATATGCAAATCACACACACGTGTCTCTCACTTCCTTCCTTTGATTGTGTCTGTTTATCCGTTTCGAGTCGAGCTTCTGCCCTCCAGCAAACACACCAGCTGCCCAGACAGACCGATTCGTCGACGCCTTAGAGGAAGACGTGCAGACGCCTCTCACGGCTGAAAGATACTCCTCAGAAAATGAATAATTTAACACGGACTGCGACTTGTTATTGCCAGTGTGTGATTATGATACTCCCCCAAAAAATACACCAAGAAAACACTCGCTCAGATGCCGAGCAGAGGACGAGACGTCGCGTTTTCCTTTTAAGAGCGCAGATAATAATAATGATAAAAAAACGCTCTGTTCAGCAGAAAGATAAACATGTGTTGTTCAGCTTGCTTGGTGAGCTGCAGGCCTCGTGGCGGTACAAATGTGTGTTTACGGCCGAGCGGCCACAGAACACGCGGTGACGAGTGCAGCATAATGGATCTGTGACCTTGTCCTACTTCTGCTGCTCTGCTTCCTCCACAGATACTTTCTGAGCACCGAGGTCGCTGCAGCACAAAGACATCTGTACAGGTGAAACACAACGTGCATGAAAAGTCAACGTGCGCTCGGTCATATTTACACGTCGTATATGTTATGTTTGGTGTCTTTCCTTCGGCAGCGTATCGACGCTCGGCTTGTTTCCACGGCGATGCCTCACCTGTGGACTGAGGGAGGACTGCACCTTCTTCGACGCCGACGTCAGCCCCGACGCACAGCACGCCATCCTGCACTGTCGAGGTCGGAGAGATTCTTCTAAAATGAGCGTCTCTGACCCTCTGAACCCCAGAACTAGTCGGCAGGTTTTAAATTTAGGTTATCTTTACAAGAAAAAATCCCCTCAAGGACACAATTTATCAGCTAGAAACTGTGAAAACAGGAAGAATCTTTGGATTTTCAACTTTTTAATTGTTTGAATTAAGCATAAACGTAAACAAATCTAAGTGTAAATCACTTTATTCTGCAGGTGTCATTGAAAAATTGGCCAAAAATATTATACATACATCTATTTTCAAAGGGTTTTTTTTTAATTACAGGTAATATGGAGTAAAATCACAGAAAAAAAAAATTTAATTTACATGTTGACTGTAAAAAAAACAAACATCTGCATCGATTGTTTGTTCTTGAACTCAAATTTAGACTATTTTGCTACATTTAAATCAGCAAAAAATCAAATTACTTTACAGATATTTGCCATTATTTGAAAGAAAAATTATATAATTACAGTTATATTTTATATTAAGGGTTGAAAAATGGTGAATCATTTCTTTATTTTCACTTTTTTTTGCAGTGTGCTTTACGAGCCTGATCCAAACTGTCATGCTCTTGTCTTTGCATCAAAAGTGTGTTCGGTGAAGGTTGTGCCGCTTTCAGCAGCTCCATAAGATGCTTGATTAATCCTAAAAATGGCAAAACTGTGGTTAATTACAATCACAGCAACCCAGTACTTTAGCCCGCAGAGATAAATATCAGCAGGATGTTTGTTAACGAGGGGAGGTGATGCGAGACTTGATTATTCAGTCTGTTACACGAGACGAGAAATCAAAGAAGCACAAAGAGCACATAGAGATGTCAGACAAAACGAGCTGAGATTTATTGGAAAGGAGTCGAGTAGAGATGAATAAATAGTCCCCGATGTGTGAAGCATAAAACTAAAATCTGCTTCTGTGTTTAGTTTTTGGATAATCGCTTTAAAATCGGCCCCCAATTTAAAAAAAAAAAAAAAAAGCCTCCAAATCTGTCGACACACACTCACAGCAGAATGAAACTCAATCAGCAGCGTGTTTTACATTCATGTTTCATCGTCTTTCACCGCAGGTCCCGGGGTTCCAGCTGTGCTGCTTCTAAGTTTCGACAACGTGGACTGTAAGTCGACTTTATTCCGCCTGACGTGAAGCTATTTGTGTGTCTGTTCTGGAATAGTTCTCAGCAATTAAGCGTCATCATGTCACTTGTGTGGAAACACGAGCAGCTGTTTCATCTGATGCGGCACCAGACTGCGCCGGTAATTTGCACGTGTAACGATGTTGAATATGTTTCGCTTCGCGTTTCAAATGGGCGTGTTTCATGTCTTCTTTGTCATTAGTCGTCAGTGTTGCTGTGCAGGTCTGATGTTTATTTAAAAATGTGCAGGAAAAGGTGTGAAACTGCTGATTTGTGAAGTCGTTCATCTACACGGTGATGCAGCAGGGACGTGAAAAGACGCAGAGCAGTCACGAAAAGATGCGAAAACAATCACAAGTAGATGCAAAACAACCATGAAAGGATGCAAGTCACTGACAAAAGATGCAATACAACCACAGAAAGACGATGTAAAACAGTCACAAGTAGATGCAAAACAACCGTAAAGTGACACAAAAGGATCATGAAAGATG
>NW_007578143.1:66320-100798 GCF_000690725.1 Stegastes partitus | reverse complement strand
CTCCACAAAGATCTGCAGAAGGACCATAGAAACATTCATATTATGAGGCTTGTTCCTTCTGCTGGGACATCACCGCGCAGGACGCCGGCCCACTTTGTGGATTAGCGGTTATAAAATAAAAATGCCGTCCTGCCTTCCGTGGCCTCTGCATGGGGAGCTGAATATTTCATGCGGGCCGTTGTCTGCATTGTCTTTGCTTCTGCTCGACCTCACGATTCACCTTCGCCGAGAGGAAACACGAATCGATGAGCACGAGCTGCGTCAGTTGCGCTTCCTTCGTCATCTCGAAAACGCCGTGACTCACGCCAGCGAGAGCTTTTTCTGTCACGCCGAGGCAGGACGAGGTTAATAACCGTGAATTAAAGGTGGAATTACGCCGCTTTTGTTTTTGTTTTGTTTAAATTGAATCGGCGTGCAAAACAACGGTGTTATTCTGACTTCTCACCTCGAATAGCAGAAAGCCGGCTGTTTGTGGAGCGCCGAGAACAACATGCACGAGAGGAATCGTGAGGAAATACAGACAGAGCAGAGCTGCAGCAGTCAGTCAGCTGGTTTTTTAATGTTAACCAACAAGTTTCTGGGTGTTTTTTTTGTCCTGTTGCATTTTTCCTCACTCTGGGTTCATTTTTCACTGCCATACAAAGTCCTGCATCTCTATGGAAACGACCATGACCAATACTAGAAAACAAAACAGTGGCTCCACATGCTCTAGATAATTTAGTGTTTGCTTTTCTAATTAGTTTCTCTACTTCTGTCCTCTAAACACATCCTGCAGTTCAACTGAATAGTCCCTGAATTTTTGTGAAGTGACTCTTGGTTGCAGCGGAGTCCGCCATTTGCCCCAAAAACCACAGAGTTTTTTGTTTTTTACAGCATGTAGTTGAAGCAAGCAGTTTGTTTTTGGTAAATATTTTAAAAGAGAAATATAGAATAAAGGGGTTTTAATGAAATATCCCGATTTTAAGCTCTGATTTGGTTGTTTTCAGATGAGTGGTTCAGCGTCAGAAAAGTGAAAATGAACGATTCTGTCCGCTTTTACGGGTTGTTTCTCTGATTAAACGTGTCATTTTGGTGTTTTTTTCCCCTAAAGTTAGACTTTTTGGTGGGTTTTATGAAGTAGATACGTGATTTTAGCCTAAATTCAAGAGAAATTACAGCAAAATCTATATTTTTGGTGCTCTTACGGTCAAAAACTAAAGATTTTTATTTAACGTGCTGATATTTTTTGTTGTTTTGGCTCTAAAATGTCCCAGATCGTGAAAATTCCCCATGACACCGTCTTAAAATCAAAACTGACATCTTTAATACGACCTATTTTCTTCAATCATGAACTCCATTAACCGTCTGCAGCCAATCATGGATTAGTTGAATAAATTAGCCGTTTTCATAATCACCTAATCAGCTTGAATGATTTTCTGATAGCAAAAAATAGTCTGATTTCTCTGATTGCAGCTTCTTAAATGTGAATATTTTCTGTTTTAACTAACCTGAAACTAGACATTTGTCATCTTGGGATCTTGTGGGAAACATGTTTTGATAAACCACCATCATGATGCAACTGAGACCTGCTCCTAAAACTAATATTTAGATAAATCAAGCAATCAATGAAAAGCCACAGCACAGTTCACAAATATCATCACAGACTCTCATATCTGAGCCTTTAATGGACGTCGGCTGCGTCTGTTGTATCCTGATGAACTCCATTTGTCATTCTCAGCCTATTTCATCCTGGAGAAGAACCTTCCTCTGCGATCTGCGCTGGAGACCAGGAGGACGGTCCAGGCCGACATCCGGATGATCGCTAATGACAACTTTGGTAGGAATGATCTGCCCCGAGCAGCTGCGTTAGCGTCGTGTGAGCGTCGTGTGCTAATTGAGCGTCTTGCGGAGTAAATCACACGAGCGTTTGCACCTGTTTTCCTGTTTCCAATCCTGCGTCGGTCACCTCTCCTGTGTTTTTCCCCTCACAGAGCTGCCTCTGAAGCTCGTCTATCCTCCAGACTTCTCGGAGACTTTCCTCTACGGCCTCCTCCTAATTGTGTAAGCCGTCTCCGCTTTATTACATTTGCATTTTTTCATTTGTGTTAATCGGCGAGCTTCAAAGGCCAAATTCAGCGAGGACAAGTGAAAGTGAAACGCCGGTCTGTGGCTGCAGGCTGTCGGACACGTTTTTACATAATAACCGTGAAAATAAATCAGAGGAAAACACAGATGTCATGTCTTTGCAACAGTCAAGTCATTATTGTAACACCGGCACATGAATGTTGATAAAACTGAGAATATGCACAACACAAACAC
The DNA here is from genome assembly GCF_000690725.1 of Stegastes partitus. Lineage (NCBI taxonomy): Eukaryota > Metazoa > Chordata > Actinopteri > Pomacentridae > Stegastes > Stegastes partitus. The sequence continues at coordinate 98,500 of NW_007578143.1, read as the reverse complement.
AAAAGCCTCTTTGCTTATTCTCCCTGCAAGTTGCCTGTGAGTTAAATTCACCATCCAGGACAAACCCTGGACACGTACTTTGGAGTATTTTTAGCCAGAGGAGGAGACTCATGTTTGTGCAGTTTAGAGGTAGCAGTACTTTGCACGAGCATTTCCATTTTATGCTGCTTTTTATTTCCGCTCCACAAGATTTCAGAGAGAAATATTGTATTTTCCACATTGTTAGACCAAAATTCATTTTAGAAAAAAAGGCACTTTATCCGTGATCAAAATAGTATTTTTAGAATTCTGAAGAGATGCAGAGCGACCACAAAAGATGTAAAACAACCACAAAACAATCTTCAAAGATGTAAAATGATCATATCAAGATGTCAAACCATCTTAAAACAGTGCAAGCAACCATAAAATGATGCAAGAAAAACACAGAGATGCAAAACAAATGCAAAAAGATGTAAAACAAACACAAACAGATGCAAAACTACTGCAGAAAGATGCAAGTTATCCATAAAAAGATATAAAACAACAATAAAAAGATGCAACTCAGACACAAAATATGTGAAACAGCCACAAAGGGATTCAAAACAGTTGTAAAACAATGCAAAACAACTACAAAAATATGTAAAACCCCTTTTAAACAATGCAAGTAACAAAAAAATGATGCAAAACAAACATGAGGGGATGCAAAACAAATGCAAAATATATAAAACAACTAGAAAAAGTTGTAAAACTACAAGAAAAACATTCAAATTAATCATTAAGAGATGCAAAAAGACTCAGAAAACATGTAAAATACCTACAAAAAGATTAAAGTCAACCACTAAAAATGCAAATTAACCACAAAAAGTAAAAATAAGAGTTTATAGAACTAAAAAAACATCAGGTGGACGTCTCACAGGGAAAAAATAAAGTTGAAACCAAGTGATTTTGTCTGCATGGATTGTTTTCTATGAGCAAAGCGTTTTGTTTCAGGAGATTATTTATTGTTGGAGCCAACATTATGATGAATAATTGATTAACTCTGCAGCTCTACTACTGTGTACAAGTTAAGAATTCCAAAAATGAGCAAAAGTACAGAAGTATTTTCACCTAAATGTACTTAAAGGATGAATAGTTGTGCAGTAAAATGGTCTGAAATAAACTTTTTGTGGTGAAATATTCTGTGTAGATAATATTTGTTTATTTATTTTAATTAAAAAAAACAAAATCTCGAAAGAAACTGAAAACTTAAGAAGTGAAAGCTGCACTATTTCCCTCTAAATTCAAGAGTGGAAGACGTAAAATGGTTGTAAGAAAACGTAATTAAAATGTTTTTTTATGAGTAAGTGTGACTTAACTTTTGGTCCCGACAGCACCGGCTCTCCGGGCGACCAGGCGGTGACGGAGGAGTTCGGCCTGGACTGGGACCGGGTGCTGGTCGGGTTGGATCAGGTCATCGTGGCCCGACTGGACGGCAGGGGGTCGGGCTTCAGAGGTCAAAGGTGAAGAGTCTTGGTAGCCGAAGCAGGATTTGTGCTGCTGAAGCTCCAGATTCCACTTTGTGACTTGGTCTTTGTGTCTTCTTCAAGGGTCCTACAGCAGGTCCATCAGCGGCTCGGCACTGTGGACGCCGACGACCAGATCGCAGCTCTGCAGTACGTAACATCTGCACATCTGTCAGTCAGAGACAACTTGTTGTACAGAATATTCAATGTTCCTGAAAACCGAAGCTGCATAAAACACACAAAAAGCAGCTTTTGCCACTGATGTGGTTCAACACTCCTCCTCCTGCTGGTTTTTCTTGATCAGTGCAAACGTCACATCGGTCCTGTCAGTGATTCCTCGTAGCTTCCACCTTCGACCTTCATGCTGCTTTTGGCTCAGTGGAACAAAATGTAAAAATAGATCTTCTCCTTTTCGTCTGGTTGGTGTCTGCTTTTTAAAACACCTCCTGTTCTGTGTTTTTTTTCAGATACCTGGTGAGGCTGCCGTTCATCGATCGCACTCGTGTCGGAGTCTTCGGAGAGGTTCGTGGGTCAAACATTCAGACGTGTTCATGATGTATGGAGACCTCCCTTTAATGACTGTTGTGAGATGTTTTACTTGAGTGTTTTATTCCACTTTATCCTCCCACTCTGCTACGTGTCAGAGTGAGTTATTCATCCGTAGTACGTAGGTGTTGCAATTTTAGATTTTACAAATAAAGAAGTTGTAAAATAGGATGCTTTTCTTTGTAGACTGAACTCCCCAGCAGCCTGTGAAGTGGTAAAGACGGCTCCAGTTTTATCAAATACAAGAATATGATGCAGCTTGTGGGGCAATGCATCAATACTCTGCATTGTTTTTGATTCTTTAAAGGTCCCATTTTTATTGAGTTAAAAACTTTAAAGTGTAAAATTAAAGCTTCTAAGATATAAGGATGTTTACTTTTGACATTCCTCTACCCTCCCAGCTTCACAAGCAATTTTATTCAGCTTTTTAGCTGCTTCTGCTAACTCTAAAATGTCTCAGCCATGATCAAAAATCACTAAATGTTCTGCTGCAAGAGTGAACACAAGAGTCTTCATGCACTACCAGCATCAGAGGACCTGAACACCTTACTGATTACTGTTATTATTAATGGTCATGTCCCCACAACAATAGGAAAATCCCTACTGTTAGCACGTTGTATGGCTAATGTAGCTAGCACTAACTATGATGTAGTTGAAGCAGTAGTAGTTCTAGTAGCAGTAGTATGAGTGGCAGCAGTAGTAATATGTAGTAGTAGTATTGGTAACAGTAGCTGCAGTAGTCGTTGTAGAAGTAGCATTAGCAGCAGCAGTAGTAGTAGCAGTAGCAGTGGCAGTGGTAGTAGTTGTGGTAACAGTAGCTGCAGTAGTAGCTGTAGAATTAGCATTAGTAGTAGGAGCAGTGGCAGTAGTTGTAGTAGCAATGGTGGCAGTACTAGTGGCAGTAGTAGTTGTAATTATGGCTGTAGTAGTAGCTGTAATAATGTGGTTAACAATTACTTTGATGGTAGTAGTAGAAATGTAGATAGCATTTATTTTGATGGTAGTATCAGTAATGTAGCTTTGGTGGTAGCAGTTGAAGCAGTAGGAATGTGGCTAACATTAGCTTTGGTGTTAGTAGCTGTAGCAGTACTAATGTCGCTCAGATTAGCTCTGATTGTTGTGGTAGTAATGGGGCTAACATTGGCTTTGATAGTAGTAGTTGTAGCAGTAGTAATGTAGCTTAAATTTAGCTTTGATGCTAGTAGTTTTAGCAGAAGTAATGTGGCTAACATTAGTTTTAACGGTTGTAGTTGTAGCAGTAGGAATTGGCTAACATTAGCTTTGATGGTAGTAGCTGTAGCAGTACTAATGTCGCTCAGATTAGCTTTGATTGTTATGGCAGTAATGTGGCTAACATTAGCTTTAGTGGTATTAGTTGTAGCAGTACTAATGTAGCTTCAATTTAGCTTTGATGCTAGTAGTTTTAGCAGTAGTAATGGGGCTAACATTCACCTTGATTGTAATAGTTGTAGCAGTAGTAATGTGGCTAACATTAGCATTGATTGTAGCAGTAGTAATGTGGCTAACATTAGCTTTGGTAGTATTTGTACAAGCAGGCAGTAGTAATGTCGCTAACATTAGCTTTTGTAGTAGTAGTAGTAAGTGGCTAACATTAGCTTTGAGTGTAGTAGTTGTAATGTGGCTGATGTTCGCTTTGATAGTAGTTGTAATAGCAGGCACTATTAATATGGCTAACATTAGCTTTGATGGTAGAAGCAGTAGATATGTAGCTAAAATGAGCTTTGATAGCAGTTGTAGTAGCAGTAGCACGAGTAGTAGTACTGTGTATTGTGGAGCCACACCATTAAAACAAACTGTGGTTGCTCGATTGAACTGCGATCTGCGCTTTTGGACTCTTGATCGTGTTCCTCGTGGTGTTCCTTAGCAGTTTATACAGCTTATCAGGGTCCTGCTTCAGGGGCTAATGTGGATCTGCAGCGATGTTTAGGTGGTTGGTAACATTCACATGAATGCAGGACTGGAGGTTTCCCAGCAGAACATCCTGCAACCAGGCGTGTTGCAGCTCTCTAAGCTAACCTGCAGCGTCTCCAGCAGGGCTACGGCGGCTACCTGGCCCTGATGATGCTGAAGTCGACGGAGAAGCTGATCAGATGTGCAGCAGCTCAGGCTCCCATCACCGACTGGACGCTGTACGGTGAGCCAGGATCCACTTCATCTCTAAGGCTGCAGGGAAATATTTATTAGCTCTGTTCCTGCTGCACTCTTTTTTTTTTCCCTACATGATCTTTTTCATAGGTATTGTCAGCGTAATGTGACTTTAATTACCCTTCGGTTCTGCTGTGGGGAATCCAGGCTTATTGAAGTTGAGGATGAAAAGCTGTGCTCAGTTCTCGGCATTAAGAATCCTGCTGGATGTGATTATGGTTTAATAGAGCCGAGTGCTGCTGTGGAGCCTCGGCTTCAAACAAAGGCTGAGCAGGAAAACGACTTTATAGGTCCTGAACGAGACGTTTAAACACTTCATACATGTAAAAACATATAACATTTCTTTATTTTTCTGTTTCAGCCTCGGCCTCCTCAGAGAGATACTTCGGATCGCCGTCGACTGATGAGAGTAAATACGAAGTGAGCTGCTTTTACCAGTCGTCCGTCTCTTAACCCTCATTTTCACCCACTGTGGCTCGTTTTTCACTGCAAAGTAAAGTCCTCCATGGAAACAGAAAAACCGTGAAGAAGTAGGGAGAAGTCAGTCTACTGTGTCGTATGATACAGTTAGAATATCATGAAAAAGTTACATTTCTTTGATTATTTATTTGAAAAATATTGATAAAACATGGAAGTCTGGAGTTTTTGTTTGTTAGTTTTTGCATTGTTTCTTTTATTTGTGGCTTTTTGTGTATGTTTGTATTTTTTTGTCTTTCGGTTTTACATCATTTTGAATCTTTTCTTTTTTTTCTGCTATTTTTGCATCTGTTTTTTGTCTCTATATGTCGTATTTGTCTGTCATGTGTTGTGTGTTTTTGCATCTATTTGTAGTTATTCCTGTTAGTTAGTTATTTTTTGCATTCTTTCTTTTATTTGTGCATTTATGTTTGTTATTTGCAGCTTTTTGCATCTTTTCTTTGTCTATTCTTTGTTTTTTTTGTCTCTATATGTCGTATTTGCCTGTCATATGCGTCTGTTTTTGCTTCTGTTTGCATCTGTTTGTAATTACTGCCTGTTAGTTTTACATCTTCTGTGTCATTTGATATAAAAATGGAAGTCCGTTTATTTTTGCATGCTTTCATTTTTGCATTTTTGTTTCATTTTTGCATCTTTTTTGGCTAAATTTGTCGCTTTTGTTTGTTGTTTTTTGCATTTATGTTTGTTATTTTTGCCTTATTTTTTGTTTTTGTGTCCTTTTTTGACTTTTTTGTGTATGTTTTTATTTTTTTGTCTTTTGGTTTTACATCATTTTGAATCTTTTCTTTTTTGTCTGCTATTTTTTGCATCAGTTATTTGTCTCTATCATGTTGTATTTGTCTGTCATGTGCGTCTGTTTTTGCATCTATTTGTAATTACTGCCTGTTTTACATCATCTGTGTCATTTGATAAAACAGAGAAGTCTGTTTACTTTTGCATGCTTTTATTTTTGCATTTTTGCTTCATTTTTGCATTTTTTTGGACTAAATTTGTCGCTTTTGTTTGTTATTTTTTGCATCCATTCATTATTTCTGTCAGTTATTGTTTCATCTTTTTGTTATTTTTTGCTTTTTTTGGGACCATCTGTATTTTTTCTGTTATTTTTGCATCTTTTTTGTCTAAATTTGTCATCTTTAATGTCTCTGACGCATTTCTGACTTTTTTCTCCTTCTAGTCCTGGTTGTTCTGTTTCCATAGAGGTGCAGGACTTTGTATTGCAGTGAAAAATGAGCCCACCGTGAGGAAAAATGCAACAGGAGTCCAGAAAACAAACCTCCCAGAAGCTGCTGCTTGGAGTTCAGATGGTTAAATTAGATTGAAGCCCATTTTCTTCCCACAGAAAGCGATTTTTTTTTTTTGGGAGAGATGGAGGTCACAGCTCTGTAAAACAGGCCACTGCACGTCTTAATGAAAATGTTTGGCTGCTTCGGTTCACCTCACAAACAAAACAGCGGCGGTCGGTTGAAAATAAAGCGAGTGGCCACCAGCGACGCTCCGAACCTCCTCCTCACAAACACGAGGAACAGGGAAGCGCCAGCGGTGTGAGCTAAAAACAACATTACACAGTCGTCCTCCAAGTGAAGGTTGCAGCTGAAGTGTGTTTTTATCTAAGTGGGTTGCCTTTAACTGGGCCACCGCTCTATTTTTGTGGCCGTCGCTGCAGGAGGAGGCTGTTAATGACATCCAGAGGAGGGGAATGTGACACCATCTGATCAGACAATAATCAGCAGGACGTCACCGCTCGGTCCGTCCTCTCGCACAGAAATGGGTTAGGAAACGTCCGGCGGTTGGCTGCGGTCACAAAACCTTCCCGTTTGAATCCCAGCTGGGAGGAACTGAATGACAGGAAATGGCTAAACGCTCTCCCTGGAGCATCAAACCCAAATGCAATCTGGAGTCTTGTTTCCCGCTGAATGCAACGTGTGCTTCTGCACAGTCACACCGGCACTGCAAAGGGAAATATTTATGCAAGATTTCTGGGAGTTTTCTGTTTTTAGCTTCATTATCGCAAAGATTTCTAGTGTTCATGTGCTTCACACGTCAACAACACACCATATGAGAGGAACGATTTTCACTCTTCACGCATTTGTTTTTACTGAGAAGTCGGTGATAAGATTAAAACCACTGTTTGTAAAATGACTGAAGCTACAAGCAGATATTTAAATTAAGTTTAAACAATACTGTTAACTCTAACATTTAAACTTTTTTGATTAATTTTTTAACTTAAATCTTCTTTTTTTTTTACTGAATACCACTTTGGTATTTTATTATTTCTGCTTTTTTTTTTGTTATTTTTGAATTTTTTTGTGTCTATTTGTAATTTTGTCAATATTTTTTGCATTTTTTTGTTGTTGTTTTTTTGCAGTTTTTGTGTCCTTTTTGCATCTTTTCTATTTTTTTCATCTTTTTGTTTCATTGTCACATTTGTCTATAAATCTTTTGCATGTTTATTATTTTTTGTTGTTATTTTTGCAGTTTTTGTACTTTTTTTGCATCTTTGTCTCGATTTGTAATTTCATCCATTATGTATTTATTTATTTTTGCATCTTTTTAAAATTATTTTTACAGTTTTTGTGTCCTTTTTGCTTTTCGTGTCTATCTGTACAGTTAATCTGTCACTTTTGCACCTTTTTTCTCTTTTTTTTCATCTTTTTATGTCATTGTCATATTTGTCTATTAATCTTTGGCATTTTTTTATATTTTTTTGTTGTTATTTTTGCAGTTTCTGTGTCCGTCAGTAAATTTTATCTGTCATTTTTGCATCTCTTTTCTTATTTTTTTTTCTTCATCTTTTTATGTCATTTTCATATTTTTCTATAAATCTTTTGCATGTTTATTCTAATTTTTTTGGTTATTTTTCTTTTTTTTTCCCTTTTTTTGCATCTTTATGTCTCAATTTGTGATTTCATCCGTTATGTATTTATTTATTTTTGCATCCTTTTTATTATTGTTGCAGTCTTTGTGTCCTTTTTATATCTTTTTGTGTCTATCTGTACATTTCGTCTGTCGTTTTTGCGTCTCTTTTCTCATTTATTTTCGTCTTTTTGTGTTGTCATATTTGTCAGCCTTTTGCATGTTCAAATTTTTTTGTTATTTTTCAATTTTTTTGTCCTTTTTTTTCCCATCTTTTTGTGTCTTTGGGTCACTTTTGTCTGTTTTCCTCAAATTATCTCAGTTTGTTTTATTTAAACAATTTTTTAATGTCCAAATCAGTAAATCTATCTTATATGTCACAGAAAAAAACAAAAATCTGTTACAATTCCAGCAAATTAGTTCTTGAGGAAATCATTAGTTTTTTCTTTCTTCTTCCATTAATCATCAACATTAGCTCCACTTCCAACATCAGCAAAATGGAGTTTACACGTTAAAGCAACATATTTTAGTCACTTTTTTTTTACGCTTTTTTCCAGTAACTCTCCCGCATCAAACGGCATGATGTGACGTTACTGATGTACACAGTTTAAATATTCTGTTCTTGTTCTTCAGGCCTCCAAAGCGCTGCCCGGCCTGAAAGGTCTGCAGGGAGGAACCCTGTTTCTGGCTCACGGCACCGCTGACGGTACGACGTCCCCTCCATCGAAAACACAACACGTCGTCTTCACTGTGACCCGTGTTGTGTTTATTAAAGGCAGCTCTCTGTTTGTGTTCCTTTGAAATGAGCCTCTTTACAGCGCGGAGCTTTAAAAACGCAGCTTTAATGAGAGCTTTTATGCGGCTGTTGAATTAACCTGGCCGACACTGATTTGCATGTTTGTCTTTGCAGCCAACGTCCACTTCCAGCACTCGGCAGAGCTCATCAAACACTTGATAAAGATCGGAGCCAACTACACTATGCAGGTAAACAACACGGTTCATCCTGTAAAAAAACACACCTTCAGCTCAAGCAGGAGACAAAACAGTCAACAGGTTTCATTTATATATCCTGGTTTGTGAATATTTGTAAATCGTACTTTAGGCTCCAGTTGCATGTGGGATGATGGACTTTTAAGAAAATACTACAAAATATCCCCTTAACACATGTTTTTGTGACTTTGTTTCGCCTTAAAGGAGCATTTTGTGAACTTCAGTATATTTATAAACAACCTTATAAATCATGTGTAACATCAGAGTTAGCAGTTAGCTTAGCATAACTTAGCCTGGAGTTTTATTTTTTATAACAAATGAAATATATAATTATTGAGCTTTAGAGGGGCTGATAGGTGCAGCAACAGGCTAGCTGTTTGCCTGTATTGCTAGCTTTTATGCGAAGCTAAGCAGCTGTAGTTTCCTGTTTGCCACATGACAGCAGCGTCAGTCTTCCGTTCTCAGAAGAAAACAATAAAAGGGAATTGACAGAAAAATATGAATTCTAACATTTTCTCTCACTGTCTGAAAATATTATATGTATTAAAAAATTTTTAAAAAGCATCAATAACCTGAATGTTAATGTGAGATTATTCTGGATATTATTGGACCAAAGTGTTAATAATGTGGACGCTATTGGAGCAACAGTGTCAAAAACTTTGATATTAACATAATTATATTATAATGACTTGGATATCACTGCACAAGGAGTCAATTACCTGAATATTTAAGTAAAAAAGAACACGATAAACCAGGATATTAATGCACCAAAGTGTCAAAAACCTGGTCTTTAGTGCTCAAAGCTATCAATGACCTGGATATTTAAGTAAAAATACATTAAAAACCTGGTCAGTAATCCACCAACATGCCAAAAACCAGGATATTATCGCAAGACGGCCTTAAAAAAATAGATTTTAAGGCATTAAAGTCTCAAAAACCCGGACGTTAATGCATCTAAGAGTCAATAGTCTAGATAGATCTAGAAACTTGGACATGACTGCGCAAATGAATGAATGATGAAAACAAGGGTCAAAAACCTGCGTATTGATGTGAATAATCCTCTGTGGTGTTTTCAGATCTACCCAGACGAAGGTCATTTCCTGTCCACACACAGCCAGATTCAGCTGACTCAGTCCCTGATTGGATACTTCAGAGGATGTCTGCTCGACGTGTCATCACTGCTCGACCAACGGGACGACGACTGAGGCGTCGCCGCGGTTACCGCCGTGTGTTCTGAGCGTATGTTGCCCCTGGTAGACCGAGTGTGTGTGTGTTTGTGTTTTATACCAGTAGTACAGCGTCTGATGGACGAAACAAGCTTCTTCTCTACGTGTCGGACTAGTCTGTCACCTCGGTAGATCAGCAGCTCAGCTCGCGGTGTGTTTTGTCGCCTCCTTTGTCTGGACGGAGCTCAGAAAACGCCTCGCTCTTGTGGGGTTTTTCAAATTCTGCAAACTATGGTTGCTCTTCAAACAAACACCTGTAACAGGCTGCTCTTCACAACAAACGCTAGCAGGAAACACAGCTGCATTTAAACGCAACTGATTGAGTAAAAACAAGTAAATATTTCTCTATAGCCTCAAATATCAAAGTCAGACGTAAGCTTGAGGGTAAAAAAAAGAAAAATGGAGGGTAAAATTCAAGTTTTTCCCATAAATTCTTGGTTTTCTCAGCTACATGTGTCTACGTAGAAGAACCTTATTTAGATCCTGTTCTCAGCTTTTCTTACTCATAAAGCTCCACCAAAGAGCAAAAACAGAAGTCAGTCTTCACTTCTGTTTGGCTCTTATGTGTAAAAGTCAAAGATGAAAGCCTGGTGCATGAAATAGTCAACTACAACTCCCAGGGTGCATTTCATCAAGAAACGCCCAATTGCAGAGCTTCAGGTTCTCCCACAGATGGCGCTGTTGAGCAGCCTGCAAAAATAAGATTTAAAGTTTAGTTCTGCATCAGTTTTGATAGAATTCAGAACCACATGTGGCTAACTGTTCGCCCCCGAGGCTCATGGGTATTGTAGTATTTATGCAAATTCACCATAAATAAAGAAGTCCTGTGATTTTTGCAAACGTGAACGTAATTTTTTGTCAAATTTGTAAATATAGTAAAAATATAAAACTGTTTCACACACTTACAGCTCAAAAAATTGAGCGTTTGAATTCAAATGTAATACTTTAATTTACATTTTTCTCCTGCAGATGAAAACAAAAACTCCACAGACCCTTTTTTCTTACTTTTAATTATTAAAACAGGTTAGCAGCTTTTTTTTTAAATGGCGAAAAAGTGAATTTAGTTGGACTTCAGTGACTAAAAAAGCCCAAATCATGATTGCTTTTTGAAATTATATGAGTTTCTGTAATTTATTACAGGTTTTAGCACTTTAAAGCTCAGCTGAGGGGGCTGTGCGTTCTGATTCAAACGCTGCCACATCCTGAAAATTGTGTTTCAAAAACCAATTTGGAGGCAAAAGTTGAATTTCGGGGCCTTTTCAGTTTAGATTAGTGTACAAAGTTTGCAGGAGAAGTGGCTGAGAATGAACCTCCTCTGTCAAACCGCCTGTCAGTATGTTTGTTTGCCTGGAATTAAATGGATTTTTTTTTTTTTTTTTAGCACAACATAATATCGACTGCAGGCTCCTTCATGAAATATTGAAAGTTGGATGCAAGTTGCACCAATCTGGCCTGTCAGCAGTGGGACGTGAAATCGTTAGAAACAGCAGCTTCCAGTGAGAAATAGAAAAAAATATCAGTATTATAGAGTAAATCATGGCTTCATGGACGTGTTTTGGGGCATACTGTTGCCTTCACATCCCCTTTAATACGTTCCTGCAGTTTGTCTTGTACGTTTATGTGTCTTTCATCGCGGCGCTCTGTCTCCTCGTCGCCATTAAAACGGACACTTCTTCATTTATTGCTTTTAAAAGTAGATATTTACCGTTTTGCACCAGTTTTTTTGGTGCACAGGAGTTTCATGGGATTGAATTAATTCGCCGCTCCAAAGCTGCTCATAGTTTGGACACTTGGGGATAACATTTTCTTTGAAATTTGACCGATGGCGGAAAAAAATCTGCTGCAGGTTTTATATTTTCTGTTGTCATGTAAAAAGGTTCTTTTTTTTTTTTTTAGGTGATTGCAGACGCTTAAATGCATCTTGTACAAAATGTAGTTTTAAGTCACGTCATGTCCTTTTATTTCCGTACACGATAAATCCGTATTTCTCTGCTCTGTGTTGCTGCCACACTAGAAAACCAAAAACAGATCAAACTCATGTTATAACATTAAACGTTTAATGTTATAATTACATTTTTTAGCTTTTCATGCTATAACAAGACATTTTCATGTTGTTGCAGGGAAAAACTGTTAATGTTCCTGGAGCTGGGGTGCCATAAAACACTATAAAATAATAGAAAGTAATCGTCTTATAAAAATACAGTTATTTCCCATAGTTAAAATACGTCGTGTAGCCTTTAATTTATAGATTATTTCTAGTTTAATGAAGGATATTTACATGAGTAAAAGCCAGGAAATGACTGAAAACACATTCATTCAACTTGTTTGTTATAAAATTATTTTAGAATTACATATATTTTGAACAATTTTTAACTGTTTAAATACAGTTTCTATCACTGTATGTGTAGTGACGATCAGCTGATTGGCCACTCAGCTGGGTGCGCTGAAGGAATGAATGTCCAGGCCATATCTGCTGTCGGGTGATTCTCCCATTTAATTCAACTTGGGTTTACAAAAATTAAAACGTGCTTACTTGATGGTAGACGATGGTTGAGGTGATGATGAGCCTGCGAGCTGCGACAGCGGTAAAAACCGTCTGATCTCCCCGACACCCATACATGATTACCTGGCTCCTAACACCTGTGCAATAAATAAACTCCCCCTGCCACACCAAGAAACGCTGCCCCCTGTGGTAGACAGTCGCCACACATAACTAGCACCTACAGTATGTATATATAAATGATCTATTATTAATATATCTATATGTTCTACGCAATTTTCCGACATTAAAAAGCCCAAAAATACAAGTGATCTCATCTAATATTAGCCAGAAAATATATTTTAATTATTTTTATGAGTTGGTTAATTTCCATTATTTCTAGATATTTATTTTTGGTTCTCCGGCTGCTGGAATATTCATTTTTTTAGAACAGTTTTTTAAAAATTCCTTTAAAAACATTAGTATTATTACTTTTTTTTTTTTTACATTTTCTAGTGTGGCAGCAACATACTGTATTTACACTAATGTCCAGTTGGTGCATCTGTTGTGCATTTCCAGCTGCTTGAAGTAATTTTTCAGAGCCACTTTCGAGTTCCAAAGCGCGGCAATAAATGGCAGCACAGCGCTCCTCGCCGCGAGTGCCGTGAGCCGCGGCGATGAGCCTCGCTGGAGCTTTTATTTGCTTTCAGATTTGATTCCAGGCGGCATGCTGGAGCTGCAACGACAACACGAGTCCGTTGTGGTGTTTATGGTGATGGTGATGATGATGATGATGATCCCCCCACCGGCGCATGGCTAGCAGCTGGTTGCCATGACAACCCCACAGTTAGCCCAGCACCTTAATTCATTTAGAGAAGAAGAAGAAGAAGAAGCTGCTCAGCCTGTCCGTGCTCTGTGACGTCCAGTTTGAGGAAACAGTGCGTGAGCTGTGGTTTTTTTCTGTACTGTGACTCCAGCTAGGTTTTATTTTGGCGGGGGAACCTTGTGGATGTGGGATGAATGAATGAAGAGAAGCTTGTTGTATTTTTTTCCGGCTGTTTTGCTATTAAAGGTAAAATGAAGGAGCCGCGATCAGGCTGCGCGTTTGTTCAACTGCTGGTATCGACTTGTGATTAAAAGTGAATCTACAGCCTGATTTGCTCTCGTCTTCGTGTTTCTTTTCATGCCATTGATGCAAACGCTTCCACAACTACTGATTGCTTGCTTTGTCCATGAGTTGTTTGTTTTCTCTATAAACTGGGGGAAAATATTCAGAAAGATATTCAATTTACTGTCACAGAGGAGGAAAGAAAAGGAAAAATATTCACTTTGAAGCAGCTGGAATCTCAGAATTTAGACTTTTTCCTTTAAAAAATGATGAAATCAAACAATGAAAAGTGAACTTACAGCCTGATTTAATTTCATGTTTGTGTTTGTTTTGATGCATTTTTGTTCATATTATTCTTGCATAAACACAACATTGTCCATTGTGGATTTTTTTTCTGGATTCGTTTATGAGATGTTTGGTGGATAAAATGGTGAAAAATGTCTGTATGTTGATTAGTTTGTCAGCTAATCATCTAGAAAACAGTCCAGCACGATGTAATTATCCCCAAACATATTCAGTTTTCTTTAATAAAAGACAAAAAAAACAAGAAAATAGTGACATTTCAGAAGCTGGAAGCATTAAAAATCTCAAATCTTTGCAGCAAAAATGAACCTTAATGATTAATTGATAATCAAAAAAGCTGCACTATTCTCTGTCAGCCAACCAGCTTTTACCCTGTTGGTCGTTTTCTCAGTTATCTGATTAGCTCTGAGGTCTATCAAGTGGCGAAAAATGTCCAAAAAGCCCCAAAAATATATATTTTTTGTCCACAACCCAATAAGATCATAACATTGTAGAAGTATAAGAATAATTTCGAGTCTATAAACGATTAAAGTGTTCTCAGGTTGTGATTAAAAGTGAACTTGCCGCCTGATTTGTTCTCATGTTAGAGTTTCTGTTCGTGTCATTTCAGAGCCTGTCATTCCCCTCCCGTCCTGAAGGTGTCCTCAGTGTTCCTCACCCTCAGTCCCCCTCATCACCCTCCTTCCCTTCCTCCCTCCCATCCTCAGGCGACAAGTAGGTCCACGTGAACGCTTAATTTTTTTCATCCCTTCGTAAAGATTTTCTGAACTTTCCTGAACTTTTTAAGGGTTTCACATTTAAATCGCCACTTTGACGGGTTTCCAAATAATTGTCAAGCAAATCTGCAAGCAAGCCTTTCAAAAGCTGCAAATTAGACTCACAAAAGGCATGTTAGCTGTAAGGAGGAGAGTAGAAGCAGGAAGTGAAACCTGTTGTGTGCCGACTGTTAAAAAAATAAACTCGAAGAAGAAGAAAGAAACGAATTCAACTTTCTGCAAGAGAAAAACAAACAGAAACTATAGATTATATATTTTTAGATAAATCTGTTTACACCGACTTCTTTTGATCAAAACTTTACTGAAACTTTGGGGCCTTATATGTGTAGTAAAAACTACAAATTGAAAGAAAGAAAGTATGTAGTTTACACCTAGTAATTGACATCAAAATGATTTAAGGTTATTGTTTTTGTCAATAAATTGACTAATTGTTTTGGTACCAGTTGAAAAGCTGCTCAATTGTGTTTTCGTTTGATTCAAAGAAGAGGAAGAAACTACGAAAACTTTGGGCGTCTACAAAAGAAAAATAGAGAAAAGTCTTCAGGATTTTTTTATATCGCGGACATTGTAATTGTTCTTTCATGTCGGCCATGTTTGTTTCATGCAGTCCAGAGACGAAGACAAAGAAACAGCTGATCAGTCATGCAAGAACTTATTCGGTAAAGTTGTTTCCGTCTCCCATGAAGTTCATTACCTCTTAGAAAAACTCACAAACCAACTCAAGCCAGCATCATTTTACAATTTCCAATAACTTTTTTACCATTATAAACTTTACAATACACATAAAGATCCATGTTTGTTCATTTTAAATACAAATACAGCTGAAAAAAGCAGCAGATTTGTGGCCAGTACGCGTCATTTCCTCGCCAGGTAGCTGATTAAACATCAAGCCCTTTTTTTTTCTTTTGTACCTGCCTGCTTTTCCTCTTTCACTGAGCACAAACGGTTTATAAAAGATGAATTTAGCCTCCAGTTCTCAGAGTGAAGCTGCGTTCTTTCAACCAGCCAGCAGGGGGCGACTCCAAGTCTGACTGTGTAGAAATCCATGAGAAAATGAGTCGACTTCTTCTTCAATCTCCTGCTTCAGCAAACATTTTCCCAGTGAGTTCGTGGTCTCATTTGCTAGTTTTAGGTGTCCTTCAATACACGATGGTGCTCGTTTAGTTAATTTTAGTCTCATTTAAAAGAAAGTAGATGATAAAGCAGGAGGTGTTGTGCTTGTCTTCAAATACAGTCTGACATTGGATAGGAGATGGAGAACAAAACTACAACTGAAGAAAAAGGGTGGAACCGTTGTCCGTCGTAGGTTTCAATCTGGAGGTAAGTGTCTGTATGTAGAAGAGAAACAAGGAAAGAAAATAGGTACATAAATGTATATTAGATCCAAAAAAAAAAAACTAAAGGAACACCACAACAAATGTAATTCTTCCCAACAGATGCACTTCATGTACAACCAAGCAGCCAACTAGGGCTGTAAGTAACTATTATTTCTGTTGTTAATTATGTTTTTTAATTAATCGATTAGCTGTTTGGTTTATGAAACTGTGAAAAATGTAGATCAGTGTTTCTCAACGTGACCACAACCCAAACATATTCAGTTAGTGTCATAGAAGAGGAAAGAAACAAGATGATATTCACGTTTAAGACGCAGAAATCTGAGAATTTATTTCTCAAAATATTGCCTGATGAGTTGCTTGATCCATAAAATGTAAAAAAATGGTGACAAGTGTTGATTCCAAAGCCAAATTTCTTCTTTTTGTAGTAAAGAAACCAGGAAATAGTCGCATTTAAGGAGCTGGAATCACAATGACACTATATTTTCCTTAAAAAACATCCCTCAAACTGATTTAATAATACACAACTAATTAATTATCAGATACTCGTTGCAGTCGTGCTCTGTGGCGTATGAAAGATGTGGCGTTGCCGGCTGTAAAAGAACCAAGTGACCCTGAGGACTGTTCATAAAGCTCTCATTTTTTCCACCACCAATGTTCTCGTAGAAAAGCAAACCGGTCTTTATTTTCACCACTTTGTTGCAGAAATTGCTTGTGGAATTGGAATCGATGTCCAAACTGAGTGATTGATTCTTCATTAGTCCACTGAACACACTGTTCACTTGTGTTCCATCAGCATTCCTGGTCCTTAATAACCGTTTGCTTCCAGACGTGTTTGTTTTTGATGGAAAGTCTAAAAACAATTAACATTCAGGAACAAGAACCCAAATGCCTTAAATGTGCACTAAAGTTTATAAGTGTTGAAAAAATAATGAGTCAGATTCTCCCAGCTGTAAATGTAAACTGTTCAAAAAATGGTGATTGATGTACAGCAACCTAAATATGATGGTACCAAAGTGTCAAAAACCTGAATATGATGGTACAGAAGTGTCAACAATCTTTATAATAATGTTGTATAGCATCAAGAACCTGAATGTTAATGCACAAAATGATCAAAAACCTGGATACCAAAGTATCTAAAACCTAGATATTAATGCATTCAAGTTTCACAAACCTGGATTCCAATGTTCTGTGGTACCTATAACCTAGATATTAATGTATTAAAGTATGTAGAACCTGGATTTTTATGTTCTGTGGTACCTAAAACCTAGATATTAATGTACAAAAGTACCAAAATATTCGGAGATCAAAACTGATATCCCGATTCCGCCAGCACAGCGAATGAATAGTTGGCTATTAGGCTATTTGGGTCCAGCCCTAGTATGAAAAGCCACATTTTAAATACTCTGGGTCATATTTGCACTTTGCCATCTTGCCTCCCAACATCAACACCAACTTGAAATGAACGTCAAAAAAACTATGGTTACCATGCCTGTCAACATTAGAAGTCCAACCTGAGACGCACATTATATATTATTTTATTTTGACCAGCTGTCCGCGACCCACCCAGAACAGGTCTGCGACCCACTTTTGGGTCGCGACCCACCAGTTGAGAACCCCTGATCTAAAGTACTTAAAACCTGGATATTAATGTACAAAAGTACCAAAAACCTAGATATTGATATACTAAAATATGTAAAACCTGGATATTAATGTTCTAAAGTACTTAAAACTTGGATATTAATGTGTTAAAGTATGTACAACCTAGACATTAATGTTCTGTATCACCTAAGACGTGGATATTAATGTTCTATAGTGCATAAAACCTTGATATTAATATAGTAAAATATGTCAAACCTAGATATTAATGTTCTATAGCACCTAAAACCTGGATATTAATGTACTAAAGTATGTAAAACCTGGATTCCAATGTTCTATAGTGCATAAAACCTTGATATTAATACAGTAAAATATGTCAAACCTAGATATTAATGCTCTATAGTACCTAAGACCTAAATATTAATGTTCTAAAGTATGTAAAACCTTGTCATTAGTGTACTCAAGTTTTACAAACCTGGATTTTAATGTACTAAAGTCTTTTAAATGTAGTTAAAAAGTATCCAAAATGTAAATATTAATGCATTAAACTTGATAAAGCCTACATATTAATGCACTAAAGTGTCAAAAACTTGGATATTATTATTATAGTATATTGTATATGAAGTGTTATTAATGTATTCTCACTTTGTAGCTTACACTTATTGTTATATCGACTGTCTCCTTGCAAACCTCATTGATGTGGGACTCTTAACTGGCTGAATTATGATTCTAAAAACCAAAGCATTTGCCACCAGCAGCAGCAGCCGTCTTATCCATCAGAGCTACAAGTGTGCGGCCTGCTGCGGTCGGACGTTGATATCATCACCTTTTAATTTCCTTTTTGTCGCGTCGTGTCGCCGTGTTTGTGTTGCACGCGGATACGCTCTTAAGCCTCGTGTTGAAAGAGCAGAAAGTTACAGTGAAATGTGTGAGAACAGAGCATTTATCTTCCTCTGCGTCCTCTGTGACCTTTATAAATCCCTCGTCCACGCTGCCGAGGCGCCGCTCACATTGAGCCTTAATTACTTCAAAGCAATTACAGAGCCAATATGAAGGCCTCATCCGCCGAGGAAGGAGGAGGAAGCCGAAACTTGAGAAACGCTCCGAGTTAAGACCTGGGCCGGGAAATAAGTTTGTCTCTGGTGGTTCTGCAGAAAATCTGTACGGACAGAAACTATAAAAAACAATAAAACAATACAAGCTTAAGTTTAAGGGAGGTGAAGCGGAGGTCTGACCAAAAGTATGTGGACACGCTTCATATTTAACCAGAAATTCGGTTTCACTTTGCATTTAATGTCAGCGTGGTTCGATTTCATTACTTAATCCAATTATGAAATGAAACATGGACCTACAGTGTCGCTGCTCCTTAAATGTTTTGCCCTTTTTGCCTAAATGCTGATAAATGAAGAGTCCGTTGGCATTCATGGACGCACCGGCTGATGAATTTATCTGCTTTTAATAACAGTAGAACGTTATCAGTGGATGGTAATCATATTTAATGATTTTGTGGCTGCAGTAGTGTTTATAAATCAGAAAAAAAAACTGTGTAAATTCACTTTTTTCTTGGGTTGTAGTGGGTTTGGCTCTGGTCACAGTAACACCACACTGACATCTGGTGGCGGATGAACCGAAGCTCATATAAAAACGCTTTTAGATGCTTTGGTCATTGATCTGTTCTGCAAAATTCATGATTAATTTGAGGAAATTTCGTATTATTATAGTAAAGAGACCAAAGAACTTGCTTTTATCATAATTTGATTATAAATGTGGATTTCTTGGATTTGAATTCAGTTTTATTGAACGCTTCGTCTGTGAGTTTGTAATTTAAAACACCTGCCCTGTTTAACCATTTAATCTTAAATAAACACTTCACTGATTTATGATTCACAAGATGTCTTTTAGGTTCGCTTTAGGCAAGTTACCTTTTTAAAAAACTGCCAAAATGAATTTATCAGCCAGAAACTGTAGATTTCCAACTTTCCGGTGGTCACTGAACTATACATTTGTGAGGCACCACTTTTAAACAAAAATCCAAGTTTCAAATCATGATATATCGTCAAAATCACTTTTTTCTACATGTTTAAATTTTAGAATTCGCCAAAAAAATAAACCATTTGCTCAAAAGAGAATCTGTAATAAAATAACAAAAACGTCTGCTCTTCTGTGGAGCTGTCGGAGAATCAGGTTCTACCAACAGTGACGTAAGAATAAAATTCAGGAACTGGTCGGTTGAGCTGCAGACTGTGTTTAGGTAGACATGTATGGAAACACATCGAACATGGAAATAGTTAAATATCTATAGTACGTAGAGTTAGCCTCTTTTTTTTGCCACAGTGAGAAAAAAACGTGAGGAGCACAAAAAAAAAACCCCAAAACCACCCAGAAACTGCTGCTTGGAGTTCAGAGGGTCAACAAACACTCGTCTGTATCTGTGAAAGTTTCCAACTAGTGCTAAAAAATGAGTAGAACTATTGGCCAAAAACTACATCTTAGATTATTTGAACATCCTCTTGTCTTCTGAACTAAACTGTAAAAGCTGAAACACAGCTGTCACAGTGTTTAACATCAACATGAGGTGAGAGGCTGCATGAAGATGGAAGTTCTTCCTCTAGAAGCTGAAGTTTGCTGCTGATCACATGGACAAAGAAAAACATTTCAGTGGTCAGATGATACAAAAAAATGAGCTGTTTGGTCACAGTGAGCAGGAATCTGTCTGGAGAAGACAAGATGAGGCCTTTAAGCCCAAGAACACCAAACCTGCCAGGCATGGTGGTGGCAGCATCGTGCTCTGGGGCTGTTTTCTGCCAGTGGAACTGGAGCTTTGCACAAAGTTATTGAACAAAATTGCCATTTGTTACAGATCTAAATCAAATACCTCAAAGAGTTTTAGTACATTTTGATCAAGAGCAGTGCGGAGGGTGTAAACAGTTTTATTAGAAAAGAAAATAGACACTTTCTCTCAAACTAGAGAGTAATTTTTCAATAAAACCAAACACCATGGGAACAAACTGCTGTTCTGCAGTGTGTCATTGTTGGTCTGAACACTAGAAAACTCGTATCGATGACATTGAAGTCAATGAGAGAAAAACCGTTTCTTCAAACAGCTCTGTTTTGTTTTCAATACTCCCCTTCTTCATCCTCTTCAAACGAGTCGATGCCGACCTCCTCGTAGTCCTTCTCCAGGGCGGCCATGTCCTCTCTGGCCTCGGAGAACTCTCCCTCCTCCATCCCCTCTCCCACGTACCAGTGGACGAAGGCCCTCTTGGCGTACATCAGGTTGAACTTGTGGTCCAGTCGGGCCCAGGCCTCGGCGATGGCGGTGGTGTTGCTCAGCATGCACACGGCCCTCTGCACCTTGGCCAGGTCTCCTCCAGGAACCACGGTGGGAGGCTGGTAGTTGATGCCCACCTTGAAGCCAGTTGGACACCAGTCCACAAACTGGATGCTGCGCTTGGTCTTGATGTTGCTGATGGCCACGTTGACGTCTTTGGGCACCACGTCTCCACGGTACAGCAGGCAGCAGGCCATGTACTTGCCGTGACGGGGGTCGCACTTCACCATCTGATTGGCTGGTTCGAAGCAGGAGTTGGTGATCTCACCCACAGTGAGCTGCTCGTGATAGGCCTTCTCTGCGGAGATGACCGGGGCGTAGGTGGCCAGAGGGAAGTGGATACGAGGGTAGGGCACCAGGTTGGTCTGGAACTCCGTCAGGTCCACGTTCAGGGCTCCGTCGAAGCGCAGGGAGGCGGTGATGGAGGACACGATCTGGCTGATGAGGCGGTTCAGGTTGGTGTACGACGGGCGCTCGATGTCCAGGTTCCTGCGGCAGATGTCGTAGATGGCCTCGTTGTCCACCATGAAGGCGCAGTCGGAGTGCTCCAGGGTGGTGTGGGTGGTCAGGATGGAGTTGTAGGGCTCCACCACGGCTGTGGACACCTGAGGAGCCGGATAGATGGCGAACTCCAGCTTGGACTTCTTGCCAAAGTCCACAGAGAGTCGCTCCATCAGCAGGGAGGTGAAGCCGGAGCCGGTTCCTCCTCCGAAGGAGTGGAAGACCAGGAAACCTTGGAGTCCGGTGCACTGGTCGGACTGAAAACAAAGGTACAACATACAACTCAAAGCTCCAGCAAGAACCAAAAAAACATACTTCTGACTGGTAGTAAAAGTATATGACATCAAGAGCTGCTCAAATCCAGTCCTCTGAACCAACACTGTTAGAAATAAATGCAGTTTAGCTGTTTCTTACTGTAATTTATTTATAAAATTTACTGTTGTCTTACAGTTAAATAACTTGTTAAAAAAAACAATTATATTACAGATACTGATTCATATGTTAACCTTAAAAAAAAAATAATTAATTGAAAAGATAGTTCTAGTTATTTTAAGGATTTTTCCCACTTTGTGAAATACAGATAACAACTATAACCAGAAACAAAGTATTAATTATATAATGTCCACATTTAAATTATTAGCTTTTTAAATGGCAGGTTGTTCTTTTACAATAACTGTAACATTTCACAATTTTTACTGCATTAAATCAGCCAAAAATCAAATTATTTTTCAGATATTTCACATAATTTGAAAGAAAAACAAGTACTTTAAATCCTAAAAAATTGGTAAACACTTTTTTATTTTACAAACTTTTACTGTTTTGTGGAATGATGTATGATAACTAGTACAACCACAGAAATAATTTAATAGTTTATGTTAGAAAACAGAACATCCACATCAAAAATCTACAGTTTTATAAAGGATTATATGTCCTTTTACAGCGTTTTTAATGTAAAATAAACATTTAAAAAGATATTTCACAGATATTTGTCGTTATTTGAACTAACAAAATATGTTAAATACTAAAAAATTGTGTTTGTTATTGTCATAGCTTTTGAACATTGTTTTCTTCCACCATTATAACATTTTTCTGACACCTCTGCTGCTTTTTAATGTTTTTTTTTTTCTTTCTGGGATATCTGTTTGTTGTGAAGTTGCATTCAAGATTCTCATAACTAATGACCTGAAGCTTCATCTCACCAGCTTGCGGATCCTGTCGAGAACAAAGTCGATGTGCTCCTTCCCGACGGTGTAGTGGCCGCGGGCGTAGTTGTTGGCGGCGTCTTCCTTCCCCGAGATCAGCTGCTCGGGGTGGAAAAGCTGCCGGTACGTTCCTGTCCGGACCTCATCTGAAGGTAAGAAAGACGACGATTTAATTCTATAAGCAGTCTGGTTTACTCCTAAAACTGAAATATAACTTTAACCACAGAAGCCAAAACACTGAAAGCCTCCTAATTTGTTTCGTTTATAGCTGCTGTTAAAGTGCTTCGGGAGTTTGGACGAGACTGCAGCTGACACAATAGAACCTTTTCACAGCAGAAGCACAAAAAGCAAATGTTTATGAAAGACATTAACCGTGGCTTCGTTCCATTTAAGTCTTGCAAGCGAGCCAACGCGCACAATTCCTGCCAAGGCACTAAAATATAAATTTCATGAGTTGTTATTAGTTACATCTGTGCTTGCAAAAATAGATTTAAAACTTGCAATAAGAAGTGAGCTTTTGAGATCTGACTGATTTACACCGAAGTGGGTGGAGCCACTGGGAAACTTGGAAATGAACTTTGGACAATATGAACTTATATAAATGATAAAACTTTAATCCAAAACTCATTCACTGCTACTGCATCCACTGCTCGTTGTTTTGGTTAATGATCAGCCTCTTTATTATTCTTTATAGCTTTGCAGACTTTATAGCTTCTCTCTTTATGACTCTCTGACAATCCTCGACCTATTTTTCTGAAGCTGCACAAACAAACTGATGATTTACTTTTAAACTGACATGATGAAGAAACTCTTTAACTTGGAGCTCAATTCGTGGCCCGATGATTAATCTAAGCCCAGTATTGACTGTCTTTTTGCTCTGATTTTGGTCTCCACCAGCTCTTGAGGGGAATATGTGGCTGCTGTTTAGCTAAATGCTGCTAATTTGTGCAGAGCAGGTGTTGCATCATGGGATTTCATAGTCACTTTTTAGAACAACATGGAGCTGCAGAAGAAAAGGTCGTGCACTGCTGTGTGCAAAAAGTGATTAAGCCAGTTTGTTTGCCTCATCTTTGAAGGGACTGCAGTAAAACAAACACCAAAGGGGACTTGCAGCTCTCCAGCAAGCTCCTCCAAATTTAATTTGTCACTTTTCTAGAAAAGCTGGTTTCACTGAAAACGTTTGCAGAACTACAACGGACCAACTCCTTTAACGGAAACACCAGCTTCCGGGTAGAAAAGCTGCCAGCAAGTTTGTGAAACTGCAGGTTTGTTCCTGCTTTGCCACCAAGCTGAAAGAAAGTCCTCACCGATGACAGTGGGCTCCAGGTCCACAAAGATGGCTCTGGGGACGTACTTTCCGGTGCCGGTCTCGCTGAAGAAGGTGGTGAAGGAGTCGTCGTAGCCGGTGCTGGGCTTGTCGCTGGGCATGTGGCCGTCGGGCTGGATGCCGTGCTCCAGGCAGTACAGCTCCCAGCAGGTGTTGCCCATCTGGACGCCAGCCTGGCCCACGTGGATGGAGATGCATTCGCGCTACGGAAGAAAAAAGATGATTATTATTTGATTGTTGTATATTGAATCCAACGCAGCTTATCGATATTTCCTGTCTGCAGACTGTTTCACAATTTTCCAGCCTCAAACTGTCAAAACGTGGCGTAATCAAAACATTTAGGCCCTGCTGTAAAACTAAAGGCCAACGTTTCTGCTTTTAAACCTGTCTTGACCTGCAGAAAACGACAGTTCAGCACTTTTAAACCAGGTGGAGTCCGCTTTTAGTTTTGCACCCTGATTTCTGTGCATTAAAATGCCCAGTCTGCATCTGCAGGAAACCGAAATTCTCAAACATACTTGCTAGTTGGATGCGGCACATCAAATCAGGCGTCAGTGATCTAAATAAGAAAGCAGCGGCTGATTAACACCGTCCTGTCACAGCGTCTATGGAGGCCAAAGGGCTTCCACACCCTGCTCAAGTATTTCTAGTTGCTTGTAAAAGATGTGGGTGAGGGTGGAGGGTGAACGCATGCAGAGGACAGAAACAAGTTTGGTCTCATCATCTGGAAGTAAAGTTTGTCCTGAGGGACTTTAGTGTGCAATGTCGTCCTTCCTGTTTGGTTCGCTGGCCTTTCATGAGGAGATGCAAGACAGAAATGCAGATGCAGACAGAGTAGAAGGCTGCATGTTTTTCCAACAAGATTTCAGAGGACGAACTTCCGACTGATTTGTGCTGATCTGTACGTGCTTTGTGCTGCAGTTTGTCTG
Source organism: Stegastes partitus (assembly GCF_000690725.1). Taxonomy (NCBI): domain Eukaryota; kingdom Metazoa; phylum Chordata; class Actinopteri; family Pomacentridae; genus Stegastes; species Stegastes partitus. Next base: position 73,872 of record NW_007578143.1, on the reverse strand, counting down.
TCAACAGAAGCCCAGCTGTCATCGGAAACATGAGACCACACAGAAGTCATGTGTTGCTGTCAAAATACCTTTGACACCTGCCAAGAGCAGAGTTTAGGTAAACGCCGCTCTGGTGTATTGACATATACTAAATATCTTCATGTTTGCGAGTTAACTCGGAGGGAGACCAGACCTCTGACCTCATTTTAGCGGGACGCGAGCCAGTGAAGTACTCATGTTGTTGTGAAATTCCTCCGTCAGCTCGTCTTTGAACCTGCAGCCTGAAAACACTGACAGGACGACCTGTCGCGTTTTCTACGTGTGACGTTTTGTTGGAAACAATGCGACCGAACACGTCTCTTAGAAGAGGCGCCTGAAAATCACTCCTGAAGCGTTTTTTGCTTTCAAGATGATAAAACTGCGTCACTGGACAGATTTCTGAAATAACTTTTCCCACAGTAGAGATATCCTGATTCATGAGGACGTACAGAATCATGGTTTAAACAGCTGAAAGTCAATGGTTGAGACAATTAACTAAACATAAGTAAGCTAAGAAGAATAAATGGCTGAAATAGCTTCTTTAAATCATCACTTTACCAGAAACAGAAATAATAAATATTAGCTAATTACTTCAAAGTAAAAGATAAATTACTGAAAAATCTGAAAGTCAATGATTGCAATAGTTAACTAAACATAAATTAGCAAAAAATAATAGATTAAATGGCGGAAATAAGTGAAAGTAAATGGTTGAAACTGTCACTTAACCGGAAATAAATATCATAAGTAGTAAAGAATTGCCTAAATGATAAATGTTTGAAATAGCTGGAAGTCAACAGGTGAACTTCAACACTTATACATCAATTAGCTAACGGTAATAAATAGTAAAAATAGTAAATAAATGGCTGAAATAGGTGAAAGTCAGTGGTTGAAATTATCGCTTAACCAAAAATAAATATAATATATAGTAGAGAACTGCCTAAAAGTAAACGACTAATGGTTGAAATAGCTGGAAGTCATAAACTTTAGCACTTATGCATCAATTAGCTAGCTGTAATAAATAGTAAAAATAATAAATAAATGGTTGAAATGGTGACATGCATTAGATTACAGTCATGAATAAATGGTTGATATAGTTAGCTAACAGTAAAACAAATGGCTAAAACAGCTGAAAGTCAGTGGTTGAAATAGTTAACTGACCATGTGTTAGCAACAATAATAAGTGGCTGAAATAGGTGAAAGTAAATGGTTGAAATTGTAACTTAACCAGAAATAATTGTAATAAGTAGTAGAGAATTGCCTAAAAGTAAACACTGAATGGATGAAATAACTGGAAGTCAATGGATACATCAATTAGCTAACTGTAATAAATAGTAAAAATACTGAAAAAATGGCTAAAATAGATCAAAGTCAATGGTGTAAATTATCGCTTTACCAGAAATAAAAATAATAAATTGTGGAAAATTGCCTAAAAGTAAATGATAAACGGTTGGAACAGCTGGAAGTCAACAGATACATCAATTAGCTAACTGTAATAAATCGTAAAAATAGTAAATAAATGGCGGAAATTACATAAATTAGCTTAAAGTGATGAATAAATGGTAGTAGTTAGCTAAGAGTAAAATAAATGGTTAAAACAGCTGAAAGTCAATGGTTGAAATAGTTAACTGACCATAAGTTAGCAACAATAATAGATAAGTGGCTGAAATAGGTGGAAGTAAATGGTTGAAATAGTTATCTAATGTAAATTAGCTAACAGTAACAGACAAATGGTCGATACCACTGAAAGTCCATGGTTGAGGTAGTAAATTAAAAGTTAGTGAAATGGTTACTTAGCCATAAATATATATGATAAATAATAGTTAACGAAAAAGTAAAAGATAAACGGTCAAAATGTCTAGAAGTCAATGGAAAGTGAGCGTAAATTAGGAAACAAAGGGTTGAAATGTGTTCAGTCAGTCAGAGCTGCAGCACCAAGCAGAGCCACACTGTCATGACGAATCGCCACAAACTACAACAGCCCAGCTCAAACATGGAGCTCTGGGCTTGTTTTGAATTTGGATCCCCGTCTGAAGGCTCGTGATGAGCGCAGAGGAGGAGTCCCGGTGCCAAGTATGGCGATGGCAGCCGGCTATTTTGAGTCGGGTGTCAGAGAGCAGCAGCTCGACTTCACCCCACTAACCTGTTTGGACTGCAGCTCGTATCATGCAGATAATTCAGTCGAGCCGCAGAGTGCTGCTAAAATAAGAGCGTCTGACTCCAGGGGACACTTAGAGCCGCTGCAAAACACAGTGTGAAGCTGCAAAACACAGTGTAGCTGCACAACCACTGCTCTGGAGATCTGCGTGATGATAGTTTTCACATTTGTCGGCTGGATATGAGGATCGTTGCGTCGCGGCGTGTTGACAAGAGTCCCGGCCTGTAAAATTCACACTTCACAGGCCGAAGCCAGCCACTATCTGCTCTCTGTATCTTGTCCGGACGTCACGTTTGACGTCAGGATTTCGACACAGTGGAGCTTTGTGCTGTAAGGCTGCGGTGAACCAAAATACAAAGCGGGAATGAGTCAGAAAATAACTTGGAAGTGAAACCAGAGGGGTGTTGTTCATGTTGTCTTGCTTCAAGTTGAGTTTCTGAAGTGATATTAGTGGACAACAGGCGAAGAATCTCCCTCTGAACTCACTTTTTAAGGTGGATTTTTTTGTTTTAGATTACTCTGGAGACGTTTATGCTCTTTGGAGGGAAGTTTTCAGTCAGTTTTTGACAAGTTTTAGGACAAGTTTTGAGTCAGTTTGGACAATTTTGTCACTTTTCACACGATTCTAAAACCTGCTGTAATTCCCTCCCGTGTTCTTCTGCTTTCCAAATGACCTGCAAACATTACGACACTCTGTGTGTTTGCACTGAGAGGGAGAGGTCAACGTCCTGAACTCGTGCTGAGGAATGAACTTGCAAACACGAGTTTAGTGTCCTGTGCTGTCGCCAGAAACACATCTCTTTAGTTGTGTTGTTTTTAAAGGTGTATTTCTTCCACCCGAAGCAGCAGCAGCTCGTGAGCGCGCTGGTGGACGTATAGAAATGTAAAATGCGCTGGAAGCCACATCAGCGTTCTCGACAGGCCATATGGAAACAGTTAACCCCTCCTGGAGCTGCAGCCTGGCAGCATGTTTCCGCTCACTCACTTTATGTTTGCGGCTTGTCTTTACGTGCTGTCGCGGCGCCAAAATGTTTTTTCAGAAGCCGTCTGGGGGCCACTAAAGGCACAAACAATGGACAAAAAGCTCAGGCTCGGAGCAGAGTTTGGAGATATAACAGCAACAGTGTGAGTCACACATCAGACAGGACTTCAAGTTCCCACGCTGGCTGCAAATAGTCGTAGAATCAGTACTCACCATGGTGCTGTTGGGTTGTTTTTTGTCGTCCTTTCTGGAGAAGAAGTTTGTTGAACGCTGCAGGTTCTCACAGTGCACCTTTAATGAGATCTCTGTGAGTGAATCCCACCAGAGCTGGACTCTCCGACTCTTTTATAGCTACTACAGGAGGCGGAGAAGCCGGAAGGTGGAGCCGCCGACAGCTGCAGCTTCACTCCACATCCTCATTTTTTTTTTTTTTTTTTTTTAGAGTCATACAAGACTTAGGACTTGTCACAATAAAAGCACACAGGAAGCCTCGTACAGACTGAGCTCAGAACAAATGGGCCGTCGTTTTGGACAAACTTTTAGAAGTTTTCGGTCGTTCCAGACAAGTTCTTTGTTATTTTGGACTCAATTTGAGTTATTTTTTGTTGTTTATGATACGTCTTGAGTCATTGTTGACAAGTTTTGTGTCATTTAGGACAAATTTTGAGTTATTTTGGACAAATTATAAGTCATACTAGACATATTTTTGTTCTTTAGGACAAGTTTTTGTTGTTTCGGACATATTTTGAGTCATGTCTGAGTGATTTTGGGAACTTGTGGACAGCTTTCCATTAACTCTTTGCTATTTTCATAAATTTTTGAGTAATTTAAGACTTTTCTTTTGGTTCTTTAGTTCAGGCTTTGAATCATTTTAATCATGTTGGTTGATTTTGAAATGACCAGAGGAATTTCGAGTAATTTTTTTGTCCACATTTTGGACACGTTTTTACTCATTGTGGGCAGGTTTCCTGTCACTGGACTTTTTATTTTTGTTATTTTGGACAATTTTGGAGGAATCTTTGGCATATTTTTGTTTTTAGGACGAGTTTTGAGTCAATTTCTTGCTTTTTTTTAGACAAACGTTCACATGGGAAGAAGAATAAACGCGAAAAAACTGCAGAAACAAAGTAAAAATAACTCACACAACGATCTATAATTCTATAAATAAGATCTATAAATGTATATTTACTGAAAGGGAACATCGGAGGACAAATACTTGACTTTACTGTCTCCAAAGTGAAATGTGTTGAGAACAAGGAGGCACAAAATGTAAAAAATGAAAAGACAAAAAGAACATTTAAAGAATCTTCCTTTAGTACCGGTGTTCTGGTTCTGCTTGTTTTAATGTGAAGTCCTTTGTCTCGTCTAAACAGTCAGTGCTGCTTAGAACCACTAGATGGCGTCCTCACCGTTCAGACTGAACGTTCCTCCTGAACACAGGTTACAGCAGCTTTACAGTATTTATGATTTATAAAAGCAGCTGTTTCAGGCTTTTATCCACAATTTCTGATTAGTAATCACACGTTAGAAGGTTACAAATATTCACATTTACATGATTAACTGGTATAAATACACAAAAGTTCGGATGTAAACGATGAATTTTAGGTTTTCTTTGCAGGTAAACGGGTTTAGTGAACCGTAGCCACGACAAAAAACTTCAACTTTAACAAAAAAAACTTTATAATGTCGAGTAATATCACTAATAAAATAATTAATGTTTAAAATAAACATGCAAAACTTTAAACCAATCAGAAGTCTTTTTGTCCCTTTACAGTGTTTACCCTTTAAATTGTAAATCAAGCTTTAAAACTTTAAATAACTTTATTGATGTGACGATCAGTAACGATGTGAGGCTGAAGCTGGCGTCTGCGGCCGTGGTTTTGTTCTCCGTCTCCAGCAGAATTAAAGTCTGTGTGAACCTCAGCCGTCCATCACTCTTTGCAGGAATGCGGAGCTACTGCAGGAGGCCGAGGCTCATCTCTGCAGGCCTCCAGCTCCCAATGGAAACGTCCTCATAATCCTCAAACGCACCGCCAGTCCTCCGGAGCCTTTAGCTCCGTCCCCCCGAACCGCTCATTCGTCTTCAAACGCTCCCCTGAGCATCTTCTTCCTTCTTTCTTTCTTTGTGGAGGGGAGATAGTTTGCGATAGCGGAGGTCCGTTTCATGTGTCGACCTCCACAGATTGCTTTTCTTTTACGGCTCAGACTGTAAACTCTTTCTTTCTCTTCTGGCAGTTTTTCTTTGCAGCGTTTTGAGTCGGAACGTGACGAGAACAACAAGTCGTCCAGTCACGTTTCAGATTCAGCTCTTCTCTCTCTACTTTTATTTATTTTTTATTTTTTGATGCTTTTCTGCTTCACCGGCTGGATTTCGGTTCATTTAATTTTTTTTTATTTTTACCTGAACCGTATTGCAAAATTTCAAAAAAGTTTTGTCTTGGACAGCGTTTTTTTGTTGTTAGTTTCAAAAAATAAGATTTGCTTATAAACAACTTGTAAATATCTCTAGAATTTATACTAATAAAACAAATGAATGAATAAAATCTTAAAAAATCTTTAAAAATGATGTAAAAAATCAGTAAAACAACAATATTTTTTATCTAATTTCAAAAAAATAGTTAAACTGTGATTTTATGTTATTATTATATTTTTTCATGTGAACAACATTTATAATTTTTGCCTGTTTTTGCTGTTAACATGAATATTAATACTTTTTTTGTAATTTAATAAACGAAAAAAATCTATAAAATTACTATTTAAATTTTAATTTTTTTTAAAATCCTTAATAAAAATATATATTTTTAAAAAATTAAATAATATATATGATAAATTATGATCAGTATACATTATTTACAGTTTAGGCCTGTTTTTAGTCAGTGTTAAAATTCTTATTTATTTCTGTGATGTGATGAGAAATTATCTGTAATTTAACAAAACTGTAAAAAAAAAAATCTGTAACAGTTAAATTATTTACCAAATGTGGCTTCTTAGTATAAATACATTTTCCTCTGATAATGTCAAATATCTGCGAGATTAGGACACAAAGACATGATCTCGTCTCAAATTAGCGCTCGAAAATCATTTTAATTGTGGACAATTATGAGATTTATTTGTTTTATTTTCAGATATTTTAGGGTATGTTTGATGCCCCAGCTGTGGTTTTTTTATACATTAAATTTCTGCTGTTTTATGTATAGTAGAGATTTTATAGCTCCATAGTTTTACACATGTTAATATCCATTATTGTACATTAAAAAGCCAAAAACTTACACATGATCTAATGTAAAGTTAAGGCTTTAAACTATATGTATGGGACAAAAACTATATATTTTTTGAAATTACAGAAGAGTAATTGGTGTTTTTTGTGCCCATTCTGCTGGAATATTACCGTTTCTACATTACATTAATACTGTTTTTATATTTTATTTCGAGAAACTTCTGAGTTTGTTTGGTTGAACCTGCAGGTACAAACTTCATTTTGCCCAAACTAAATCTGCACGCCCACTTCAACCGTGCTGCTGACGACGCTGGAGATTCAGTAAATCCTTTTTAACAAACTCCCGCTCATAAATTAAATCCGAATCTGAGCTAAAAACCTGAAGTAGGATATTTGTGGTGCTTGATGCATCACCTGGGATGCTCTGCGTGTGTTCTGTCCTCCGTCTCCGGGCTTAAATTAAAATCCCGTCCACTGATTCGAGTGTTTGCAGCTCTGTTTGTCCTGTTAGCTCAGAATGCTAATTCCGCTCCCTGAAGGCTTGAACAACAAACTCTAATCCCTTCCAATTATTATCTGTTGTTTCGCCGACAGAAACACTTGCTAAGTGGACTCAGAAGTGCTCGTCTGTTTAATGCAAAATCCACTGATCGCTTTCCCAAACAGGAAGTCACTTTCGGGAGCTTTGTGGCTTTATTTTTGTGTTCTCGTGGCTTTAAAGTCAAACCAGTGATTTTCCCATAAACTTGTTCTGTCGTGTGGCTTCGCTAAGTGTTAAAAATGTGTGTTTTTAAAGGCTGCTTCCAGTTTTTTACCTTGTCGACACGTCTGTCAGGTTTTGGATGCGCTTCCTACCTTGAAACTGACTTAAAAACACAGATTCAAACGTGCACGGTTTCACTCGTCCGTCAATCTGTAGCAATTATGTTTTATTTACAGTTTATTTATTTGTTTGGGACCCAAAGAATTCAGTCAATATATTTTGGCTGAATCTGGAGAATTATTGGCAATGAAAAGTGCAAAATGTTCAAACAATGGTGGCATCGAGGCCGCAGAAAGTTCCTGTCAGTCTATATCCAAGTGTCTTTGGTTGACGTTTTATCACCGTTTTCAGCAGAATTTAAAGTGTGTCCAGTACAGCAGGACATGGTTCAGTTTTTAGCTTGGATGTGTCCTAAAA
>NW_007578143.1:63553-64677 GCF_000690725.1 Stegastes partitus | reverse complement strand
GGTGTTTTTTGAGAAACGTTTAAACATTTTAGGAGTGTTTTTACTATATTGACCCCGTTTAGTGTAACTCTGGACAAAGGTTGAGTGATTTTTAGACATATTTATATTCTTTAGGACAGGTTTTCTTATGCTAATCATTAATTTTAGACAAGGTTTTGGCATTTAGGACAGGCTTTGAGTCATTTTGGACAAATATTTATCATTTAAAACTAATTTTAGGTCATTTTGGGGCAAATTTTTCTTCTTTAGGATAATTTTTCAGTTTTTCTTTTTGCTATTTTGGACAAGTATTTTTTATTTAAATCAAATTTTAGGTCTTTTCAGAGAAACATTTAAACATTTTAGCAGTGTTCTCACCATGTTGACTCTGTTTCGTGTAATTCTGGACAATGGTTGAGTGATTTTTAGACATATTTGTATTCTTTAGGACGTGTTTTCTGTCATTTTGGACTAAATTTTGTCACATTAAACAGGTTATGATTAATTTTAGACAAGGTTTTGTTATTTAGGACAGGCTTTGAGTCATTTTGGACAAATATTTATCATTTAAAACTAATTTTAGGTCATTTTTGGGGAAATTTGTCTTCTTTAGGATAATTTTTAAAGGTTTTTTTTTTGCTATTTTGGACAAATATTTGTGGTTTAAGTCAACTTTTAGGTCATTTCAGAGAAACGTTTAAACATTTTAGAAGTGTTTTCACTATATTGGCCCCGTTTTGTGTAATTCTGGACAATTGTTGAGTGATTTTTAGACATATTAATGTTCTTTAGGACGTGTTTTCTGACATTTTAGACAAATTGTCACGTGGGACAGGTTATGATTAATTTTAGAGAAGGTTTTGTTATTTGGGACAGGTTCTGAGTCATTTGAACTAATTTTTAGATCATTTTGGACACTTTCTGAGTCATTCCTGACATTTAGTTCCTTTAGACTACTGTGCAGCCATTTTAGACCAGTTTATTCTACTCTGCTCAGGTTTTTTCTGATTATTTATTTATGTATTTGTTTAGAGTTATTTATTTATTCTTAGTGTTTTAGGACAAGTTTTTCTGTCATGTTGGACCAATTTTGAGTCTTTGTGGTCTGGTTTCTGTTCTTTGGGACACGTTTTCACTCATGGTGG
>NW_007578143.1:61947-63114 GCF_000690725.1 Stegastes partitus | reverse complement strand
GTCCAAACTGACTCCAAATTTGCTCAAAACGACTTAAAACGTATTTAAATCTGATCAAAATTGTCCAAAATAACATGAAACGTGGTAAAGATTACTTGATTTACTTAAATAAGACTTTGTAAAGCTGCTGAATTCTAACCTTTTTTATATTAATTGTATTTTTTTTAAATATATTAAAGCAAACGTCGTGGTTTTCACACATGTTGATTGATCCTGGATTGGATTTAAAACAGCCAAAAAGAAAACAAGATGCATTCTAATTACTGGAACTGTCCACAAAACTGCAATTTAATTTAATTTTTTACAGTATATTTTTCTTCTCTGTTTGTTTGTTTGTTTGTTTACTGTGTACATCCACCTTTTCCCACCAAACAGACGCTCTGTGTGGTTTGAATTCAGCCTTTATTTCTCTAACAGACGATACATTGTGAGATAAGTCTGAGCCGCTTTTACATCCCAGCTATTGATTTCCAGATTACCCATAGAGCCGAGCATCTGAGGAAATAAGCATCGATTATTGAAAACGGCTGCAAAAGCAACACGTGTGATGATAGAGATAGAAAATAAACTGGACTGCAGCTCGCGGAGGCCGATAAAACCTCCGTTATTTGGGCTTTTTGTCTCTGTGCGGGTCGGAGGAGCCGCCGCGACGCCAGATGGAAAGTTAGTTATTTCTAATTGCAGCATCTGATGAGTAATCTGTAATAATCTGCGATGGATTACACGTTGGAGGCGAGCGGGGGTCTGCGGCCGGGCTCCGGGCCGGGCTCTGGGCCGGCAGCGATAACGATAAGCTGCATTGAAGCTGGATGGATGCAGAGATCAAAGTGTGAAGGCAGAGCCGCAGAAAAAAGAAAAAAAAAAAAAACCGTGATGCTCAAGAGCCTGAAGGCTTCAAACTGAACCTGGTTCTGCCTGAAGTCTGTCCACAGCTCGCTCTCCTGCACCTCGATGTTCAGCTCGTTTATCATCCAGACGATCCAGAAAGTATGTCATCAGCCAGAGACACACAAACAAGACAGTTTCATGTGGTTTAGGGCAATTTCTGAGCAAATTTTTCTTCTTTAGGACATATTTTAAGTCATTTTTGGGGCATTTAATTTGAGTTTTAGGTGTTTTTTGAGAAACGTTTAAACATTTTAGGAGTGTTTTTACTATATTGACCCC
>NW_007578143.1:59229-60878 GCF_000690725.1 Stegastes partitus | reverse complement strand
AGTGTTTTAGGACAAGTTTTTCTGTCATGTTGGACCAATTTTGAGTCTTTGTGGTCTGGTTTCTGTTCTTTGGGACACGTTTTCACTCATGGTGGACACTATAAGCCATTTTAGACAAGTTTCTTTTATGTTGGACGAGCTTTTAAGTCTTTTTGGACATGTTTTTGCTGTTAACTTAGCTTTGGTATTGATGCCGTGATTTCAAATGGAGATATTTTGGACATATGTCGTTTCCATTTAAACATATTTTTGCTGTTTCGGACAATAAGGGCTCCAGGATCCCAAACAGACCATCAGACGTCTGTTCACTCGCCTCAAGTTCCATATTTAGCTCATACGTTATCAAAAATATTTAAGATATGTCTATATATATTTATTTTCAACCAAAACAAGAAAAATCTTTAGTATATTTAATGAAGTTGTGCAAAGTTTTACCTTCATGCTGTGAATATTTTTGGACTTACAGACCTTGAAGCACATAGAGGTGGTTTGAAATTTCTTTTTAATGACTTTTCCATAATAATAACTTCATAAGTCCAGGAGGTGGACACATGAAATCTGAAATAAATCCGTCGTTTTTGCAATTTGGGCCAAACTGTGTGTGATTTTGGACAATTTTTCAGCATTTTTTAAACCTTTAGAACAAATTTTGATTCATTTTGGACAATTTCTTTTTCTATTTTGGACAAATATTTGTCATTTTAAAACAACATTTGGGTCATTTTGGACACATTTGAGTCTGTCTCGAGGTGTTTCTCTATGTGGAGCTCCTGAGTGTCCTCATACTTGTGTCCACATATTCACTATCGTGGTGTGACATTGACGTGTGTGTTGCTGTAAAATGCCTTCGTGGATCAATCGGATTCCTATAGACTAATATTTCAGTGATGTTCCTGCCGAGCTACAGGCCTCATGGAGCCTTTCGCCGATATCTGATGTTGCATTATTGTCTCCCTGCAGCTGTCAATCACCATCTTCATCAGAATAAATTGGACGTTTCTCAGATGCCGCCATTGATTTGTTTCTATCTCAGCCCAGCACACTGGAGCAGTGAGCAGCCTCCGGGATCGATCCACGGGCCTATTAAAAGCTCCTCGGGAACGCCGTCCTTTTTATTTTATATATATTTATATATATAAGTCCCTTTTCAAGCCATGAAATCATTTTTTTCTGCCACATAGAGGAGAAAACATGTCACACAGTCACATACGAGGCCGAGGATTTCTGATTCCTTCAATATATTTGGCTCACATGACTTTTAACCTAAAAAATGATTCAATTTAAGAGTCATGTTGGTATTTTGGACAAGTTTTGAGGCATTTTAGAGTCGTAGGTGCTTTATGTCCATAAGGTGGGTCAACATTTTGTACCTTTAATTACTTTTTTTTGGTACAATTTCATTTTGGTCAATTATTTTCTATTTTACACAAATCTTGAGCCATTTTGGACAAATTTTTATCATTTAAAACAAATTTTAGGTCGTTTTAGACACACATTGAGTCAGTTTTGACATAATTTCATTCATTCAGACACATTTTAGTCAAGTTTCTACTATTATGGCCATGTTTGGTGTGATTTTGGACAAATTTTGAGTCACTTTTAGGCTTTTTTCTCTTCTTGAAGACAATGTTAGAGGCATTTTAGAGATT
>NW_007578143.1:46264-58444 GCF_000690725.1 Stegastes partitus | reverse complement strand
TCATCATGTTGGATCAATTTTAAGGTATTTGTTCAGGTTTTAGCCATTTGGATGGATGGATGGATGGATGGATGGATGATACATGGATGGATGGATGGATGGATGGATGGATGGATGATAGATAGATAGATAGATAGATAGATAGATAGATAGATAGATAGATAGATAGATAGATATGAACTCCTTCAGACTATGAATTACATTTTTTTTCTGCCACACAGTCGCAGGCGAGGTCGAGGATTTCGTATTATTTCAATACATTTGGTTCGTATGACTTTTAATGTTAAACAGAAGTCTAAATTAATATTCATTTGAATCAGTCTGGGAGGTTTTATTCTCCGCACCAGGATTTCGTTTCTCGTGTCTCAGGTGCTGAGCGTCTTTGCCAACAGCAGCAGAAAGCGACGTCTTTAATGTCACGTCTGACCGAAGGGCTGCAGAAATGTCAGGCGGCCGGCGGCTATAAAACACGCGACCTTCATGCCTGCAAGATTCTGGAAGGGATTTGTCAGCGGTTTGGGCACGACCTTTGACCTTTACATACATGTGCTTGTAGAAAGACAGAGTTGGATATTTACTCTCCAAACTGTGCCTTTCTCTAACATAAAAAAACTGACATAATAACCAATAAAAATACAAAAAAAGAAGGAAATATTCGTGTTAGCCAGCATTTGTGGGTTTTTTTGGTGCTTATTTTAGAAAACAGAGAAATTCCTGCAGCATTTTGTGCAACGTTATCAGTTGCATGCATCATTTCTATAAATGTCATTGTATTTTCAGCATCTTGCACTAATTTATGTTCTTATGAATGTGCATGTAAACATGTATTTGCATAAGACTCCTCGCACAAACAGGAGTTGGTAGTTCATTGTGGTTTTTTTAGTGTTGCAAAGACAAACAATAATGTGTAAATGCTTTTAAATGACTTGAAGATGCAGAATTAGCTTTGCAAAATTATAAAAAAATGGCACAAATTAAACTAAAATGCACGTCTATGGATATTTAAGTTGGAGGTAAAATATCTAATTATCTTTAAATGCGCATTTGTGTCAAATTATTGTTTTAAAAATGCAAATCTGCTTTGAAAAACGGCACTTTTTCTGGATTTTTCCTGTCAAAAATCCCAAAAAATGAAATAAAATAATTATAGAAGCTCCAGTCCAGCAGCAGTAACTTAATTTCCAGTCATTTCTTTATTAAAGCATGGACAATGACAGCTCACCGTGAGAACACAACAGACCGTGAGAGGGTCTGAACCACTATGTGACTAATATGTGTTAGAAGGAACAACCTAAACATGGCGGATCATCTCGTATCAAAACGCATCTATACAAGCTGAGGAGTGTAAAATAAGGCTGCTCACCTGCTGAACACATCGTTTGTTCCGCTCACAGTCCATCACTTTGGCCTGACGGGCAGCTCCACTCACAATGTAAACAATAATAATAATAATAATAATGATGTAAAAAAAAAAAAAATCAACGTTTTTCAGTCTCGCAGTGAAACTAGGGAAAGAGATCAGCATGCTTACAGGTTAAGTGGCCACAATTCTTGAAACGAATTGCTTCTGCTTCTTAAAAACGTGATTTACCGGCTCAGTATTAGTTTTAAAAATGTTCTCTCAAAGCCCGAATAGTCAGAAAGGGATGCTGGGATTGAAGCAAAAGAGGCGCCGCCGCTGAGAAAACCGCAGAAAAGCGTCCCCGTGAGCGGCTCTAAAAGGGCAGCGTGTCGAGGAATAACTTATCTATGATTGCAGGCGGCGGCACCAGATCCTCCAGCTTCAGGTAGAAAATCCTCTGCAGGCCCTGGATGCACAGAGTGCGCAGTTCGGGCAGCTTCTCCAGCAGCCTGGACAGGTGGTTGGACCAGCAGCCGGAGCCTCCGTCCGTCGAGCCGCCGTCCTTCAGGCATCGGACCACGTTGTTCTGCAGGTCCTCCACCTTCTTGGGCTCCTTCAGGCCGTGACGCTCTGCAGGGCAGCAAACCACATTTCAACATATCAGAGGAGTTTCACAAAGAAAGGCATCACTGGTGGGGAAATAACACTGTAAATATACTGCAGGGGGGAGATACTCCAGTCATTTAAAGGTTGCTATTTTCAAATAGTAGCAAATCTGTGATAGCTGTTTTACATTAGGCTAATTATGTCAATCATTTATCCCAAAAATTACATCTAAAAATGTATTATATTCCGACTAACAATTCCTAAGCCCTTCACAACTCTTTTGCCAAACATTTCTCTTTCATTTTTTCTAATTATTCCAACCTTTAGCTAACTAATCCTACCGCTTATCCGTTGCTAACTGTCTCAGCTAGTTAGCTATTATGTTTAGCCAAATTCATCAACAGTTTATCCCTTAAAATTGTATATAAATTTTTTTTTTTTTTATCTTCTAACCATTTCAAACCTTTGTAGAACCCAATTTCCAACCATTTATCGATTACTTTTAGCAAATTATTCCAACCAGTTACGTTTGACTAACCATTTTATACGTTAGCGAAATTGTTTAGCTAAATACATTAACCGTTTATTGAATAAACTGTATATTACATTTTTTTTCCCCTAAATAACATTTTTAAGCCTTTGCACAACTGCTTTTCCAACATTTTATCAATAACTTTCATCAAATTGTTCCAACCAGTTGCCCTTAGCTAACCGTTTCATCAGTTTATCCTTTGCTAGCTGTCTCAGCCAGTTAGCTAATTTGACTAGCTTATCACATCAACCATTTATGACAAAATAATACAGATTTCTTATTTTCAAACATTTCCAAGCATTTGCACAACTTTTTTCCCTAAAGTTTATCTTTTCAATTTTGCTTCCAACTGGTAACTTTTAGCTTTTAACTTTTTTTAAACTTTTAGCCAATTAGCTATTTAATTTAGCCAAATACATCAATCATTTATCACATAAATAGTATATGTAAGGATTTTTTTTTTTGCAATTTATATTGTCGATCATTTGTACGACCCTTTTTCCAACTGCTTTTTGCTAATTATTGACTTTAAGCTAACCATTGAAACATTGCTAACAGTCTCAGCTAGTTAGCTATTATGTTCATCCAAATACATCAGTCATCTGACTTACAATTCTAACCTTTGCACAACCCTTTTCCCACTTTTTTTTTTTTCTAATTTTTCCACCTGATTACTTCAGGCTAACCATTTCAACCAATTATAAATTGCTAATTGTCTCAGCCTGTTGGCTATTACGTTTAGCTAAATACATCAATTATAATAACATTTAGCTCCAATGTGTCCAGCATTGTCTCCATCCCTAAATGTCACAGAAAAAGTTATGTTTTCTCACTTAAAGCTGTATCTCTTTGCATAATTCTCTGCATTTTCTAATATAAACTACAGGTAAGTGATTTTTTGCATACTCGTTTTCTAGATATTTAACCAAAACAAACCTTGAATTGGAAAATTCCAATGCAGAGAGCCTTGAACTTTGCTCAGGCGTTAATCAGGGGATGACTTTCACCAATTACAAGTGTAAGATGCTTTTTGCATGTCTCACCGGTGACCAGGGCGAGGGTGCATATGCAGGAGAAGGTGGAGACGTCCAGGTTCATCCTCTGCAGATTGGCGGAGAATTCGACGATGCTGTCGATCCACTCGCCGAAGCCTCGGAGGCACTGCAGCCGGTGCCACACCGAGCCGTCACAGAAGATCAGCTTCCCTTCCTCTGGGTTCGACCTGAAACGTTACGACAGCTCGAGGTAAAAGTATGAAGCTGAGAGGACGAGCTGAGTGTAAACTGCCTGGTTACACCTTGAGGATGCTGCAGAGAAGTCGGTCTAGCATCCACATTTCAAAATGGGGAAAAAAATGCTTCTACTGGAGCTTCTTTAGCTGGTAATCAGTCTTTTATTAGTGCTAAAGAACATTTTGACTGTAAATCTTTTATCAATTTACTGTTAATTTACAGAATTTCTTGTTAAATTACACACATAACTAGTAAAATCACAAAAAATAGTACACCTTTACATGTAAACTCTAAAAAAATAAAACTAATGTCAATAATTTATCAAGAATTTGACTATAAAATTATACTTTTTCTTGTTTGTTTTTTACTGCATTTAAATCAGCAGAAAATCTCTGAATTTGTGAGATATTAGGGATTGAAAAATTATTATTGTTGTTGTTGTTGTTGAACCAGATTTTCCCTGTTTTGGTAAATTGTAAATAATATCCAGTAAAATCACAGAAAAATCTGTGTTATTGCAAATATTAATTAGTTCTTTTACAATGTGTGACCATAAAATCAAAGTTTTACTGTATTTAAATCACCAAAAAAACATTGTTTTCCATATATTTGCTGTTTTATGAAAATTGTACATATTAAAGGCTAAAAGATGTCAAGAAATAACTCTCATTGTGGAGATATTCCAAATTTCTTTTTGAATTACAAATAATATTTTGTAAAATACCAGAAGAAAAATATTATTTACATGTTTACTGTAAAAAAAAAAAAAAAAAAAAGGCCCAAACTGTAAATAATGTGAAAAATCAATCAGAAATAGTCATTTGTGTCTGAACGATGTTTGTCTGTGAAATTACAGTTTTAAAAACAACAAAAAATGAACATTATTTTCCAGATATTTGCTGTTATTTGAAAGAAAAATGATGTATTTTAGGGATTAAAAAATTCTACATGACGGTTGTCAATTGGTATTTAATAGATTTTCTATTTTTTGGTAAATTAAAACTAATATCCAGTAAAATAACAGAAAAAAAACAATACTTATGTTCAACCTAAAAAAAATTTACATTTTGTTTTATTTATTTAATTATTTTAAATAAGGCGTAATTTACTGTCTTAAAACTGCATTTTGTTGTTTTACAATGTGTGAGTATAAAGTGACACTTTTGTTGTATTTAAATGAGCTACAAATATCATTATTTTACAGACATTTCCAGTTATTTTACTATTTTTGCAGAATCCAGTCATTATTCAACCTGATTATTCGACACCCTGCCTGCTTGATCTTCACTATGTTGTCCTGGATGTTTTCTTTTACAGTGTACCTTCGTGCTGTTCATCTCTCTGGACCTGGTGAAAGCTGAGTTGTTTACCTGTACGACAGTCTGAGGACGAAGAGCTCCAGGAAGGCCGAGTAGAAGAGCAGGTCCTGGTCGTGTTTTGGGAGGGAGGTGAATCCGGGGATCTTCTGCGTCCAGCCTCGAATCACCTCCATCGATCTGGTCAGCAGCTCGTAGAACTGCCGGACGTGCTGCGCGTCGTCCGCCGGCGGACTCTCTGGACTCTGCTTGAACTGCGTTTAAAGGTCAGGTTGGAGATGAAGGCCGAAGCCGCAGCTACAGCTCTGTCATGTGCATGATGTGGCGTTTTCTTACTCTGGAGTAGTCGAGGCGAGACGGCGGAGGGTTGGACTCCACGTGGGCCCTGATGAGGGCGCCGAGGAGGCTGCTGCCGGCCGGAGACGAGTCCGGGGGAGCTCTGGGTTTGGACGGGAGGCGACCTCTCCGACCCTTCAGACCGTCGGTCCTCACAACTGCAGGGGAAACATGAAGGAGGAGAAACGGCCCAGGTAGGACTGAACAGGTCGTCCTTTAAGCAGCGACTCTGGGATGTTGCATCATTTTGCTGACAGTTGCAAAAAGAAAACTTGATCAATTTAATCGATTAAAATTTGAGCCTGAATGTCAACAAACTCTGTCTTTAAATAAAAAATGCAAATTAGAGGAAATATCGTTTAGAGTTGCCACAAAAAAAACAGATAATATTCACGTTTAACAAGCTGGAATTTGAGAATTTAGATTTTATTTGTCTTTAAAAAAGTGACAATTGCTTATCAATATAATTGGCGATTGTTGTTGTAGCTGACAACTAATCAATTCATCAATTAATCTTGCAGCTTCGTTGTACTTCTCATTGCTTCTCTCCTGTTTGTTGCTCTTTTTTTTTGTGCACATGTGAACAAAAAATGAAGCTGGAATCAAAAAGAGACAAAAGTTATCAATTGATTTTAGAATTATTTGGCGACTGATCGATATTTTGTTGAAGCCAGATGTGCAGCCGAGTCTTCTAAAAAAAGAAAATTTAAAAAATTATGAGAAATATCCGTCAGAGTTTCCACCACAAAGAAACTTTATTTGTCATAGAGGAGAAAAAAAATAAAAACTACTATGATTTAAGAAGCTGGAATCAGAAAACTTTTTTTTTTCTTGAAAATGACTCAAATCAATTAACAAGTAGTTTAATTAATCACTTTGAGTCATTTTTTTAGGTTTAGAAACAACCCATCTGATTAACAAATATGTTTAATTTCAGTTTTTTCTTTCACATGTGGGACATGACGGACAAACAGGAGAGAAACACTGAGGAGGGAGATTGTTCTGCAAGATTAATCGATTAATCAATTAGTTGACGTTAATCACCAGCTGTCATCATAATCAGCCGGAGTCCTTTTTTAAGAGAAAAAAAACATCCAAACTTTCAAATCCCAGCTTCTTAAATCTGAATATTTTCTGTTTTCTTTGCTCCTCAGTGACAACAAACAGAAAATGTCGATATTTCCTCCAATTTTGATTCTTTCCAGCTTAATTCTCTCGACTAGTTTCCTTCGTTTACGTCTTGGATTCACTGGATTTTATCATTTTAACTCCATTTAAAAGACACAGAGTTTGTTGCGCGGCAGCTTCATCGTCGTTTCTCACCGGTTTCATTGTGAAAGAAACCAGAGCATGTTCACATTCAAGAAGCTGGAATCAGAAAACTTTTTTCACAACATCCCTGCTGAGAGACAGATGGTTGGTGCGACGCTGCGTCCGTTTACCTTCCTTGACCATCCCCACGGCGAGGCACTTCTGGAAGCGACAGTACTGGCATCGGTTCCTCCTGCGTTTGTCCACCGGGCAGCTTTTGGCGGCCAGACACACATACTTGGCATTTTTCTGCACCGTACGCTGCACGGAGAGGAGAAGAAAATCTGATGTTAGTCAATGCAAGGTGAGACGATCCTTTATTCATCTCACAGAGGAGACATTTGCAGTGCTGCAGCGGTAAAGGGAACGATGCAAAAACTCGTGTTAAACTGATTCTTCTGGATCCTGCACAGAGTCCTCTGAATGTGCAAAAACAACAATATTGCAAAAGGTTGTTCTGCATGTAAAGACATCCTGATGTTGCACAGATTTGAGCAGAAAATACAGATGTTATAAGTCTATTAAATGCACAAAACACACATTAGAATTCACCTGCAGGTTCGCGCATATCAGGAGCAAACGTTAATGTGGAATGAAATCAGTTCTGAACCTCCTCTTGTCTGTTTAATACGATGAAAACGCTTCATTTTTGAGGCTCATTTTAGCTGTAAATGGTCTCAGAAATGTGTTAAAACTCCAAAGATACACACAATACCTGAATATCCTTCCACACTGGTTCTCTGCTGCTCTCTGTTTACCAGTAGTTGGTGTGGAGTTGTTCTCAAACGGTTCTCTATGTGGCTGAAAACCTTTTTGTCAGCATAAAATCATCAAGACCTGATCTTGACGAAGGTTCAACCTTTTTTTGGGGACGTTTTTTTATGAAGAGCAAAGCGACAAAAGCCTCAAATTGTTCTCTGGAAATGAGCAGCGGCGCTCCGGCTCCTCAGAGGCCGAATCAGGCATTCAGCAGACGGACGCTCAGTCTGGGTAAATACAGCAACGTGGTCATTCATAATTCGGAGCGTGGCCCTCGGGAATCTCCCTCCGAGAGGTGAAGGAGGGGGGGGAGGTTTGATTCGCGGCACGTCGCCGGACATTTTTCATACAGGACATTTGAAACGTGTCAAGAGATCAAGAGATCAGAACGTGCACGTGGAGTTTAATGTCCGATTTAGAGGCTGGTCAGGGTCCCGGCGGGGCGTCGAATTATCAGCGGTTAGTAGAAATTAGAGCTGCACGGTGGGGCAGAGTGGCCACACCAGGCTTCATCCGCTTAGAATTCATTGTTACATCAACTTTGGTGCCAAGTGCACAAATCTCAGAATCCTTTTTTATTCTTTAAATACCTTAAATATATTTTTTAAATCACAAAACATTTACTTCAGACATGTATTGCCACATAATTAATCAACTTAATTTACTACACTGTAAAAAACAATCTGCACAAATAAACTGTGAAAAGGGTGCCAGAAGAAATCCGTTAATAAATGAAGTTGAAGAAACTATAAATATATCTGCTAAAAACTGCTAATTGAAGATGTGAGTGTCATATTTAATGGTATATAATTATTACGTTGGCCACAGACACTGGACATAAATGACGTTTGTCCAACACATGTGCAACAACCTTTTTTAAAATTGCTTCAAAAAAGCAAAAAACAAACAGAAAGAAAAACTAAACAGTGAAAATGATGGCAAATATTTATAAAATTATGATATTTTTAGAAGTTTTAAATACAGTAAAACAATTTGCAAAAATACAGGAGCTGGAAGTGTTTCATCCTGAATGTGAATATTTTTTTCTTTTTAATACCAACAAATATCTGCAAATGATAAGATGAGATTTAATGCTGATGCTGAACTGTCAAACATAAAGGACAGAATGACCCTTTAGAACATCTTTTCCAGATGTTAGATGTGAACATGATGTACAGTTTTAGCCAGGTTTTTTTTTTTTTACAGCCCAGAAATAAGTTGAATCACTAAATGATGTTGACTCAACACGAGAACAACGAGCTGCACCAACAGAGCTGCTTCATGCTGAGAGAAAGTTTATTAATCGTGTGGAAACTGTTTGGCTTCTTTATTAGTTTGGATATAATACATGTGAAGTTGTTGAATGTCAGAATGATTGATTCATGTTCACATTGGAAACAGAATGATAAAGTCCCTGCTGCACTCCTGACACTTCAGCAGGCAGCCGGTCGTCTCCTGCTGACCGTGATGAAGGTGCAAAAACTGTGAAGTAGTAATTTTTTAAAACAGCTTTTAACTTCTTTTTTTTTTTTTACTTTACAGATTTTTACTGTTTTGTTAAATTGCAGAAAATATCTTTAAGCAAAAAAAGCAAAATTCAAAGTATTGATTTACATGTTAACTATAACAAATAAGTCAAACCTGTAAATGAAGTCCACATCAGGAATCTGTGGATCTGACCATAAAACGACAGTTTACTGCAATTCACTGACTTAAAACCTTATATCTTATCTTATCTTATCTTAATTATGTTATTTCATTGTATTATATCATATTATGTTGTGTTTAAATTATCTATAATAAGCATTTCTTAATGGTGAATTTTTATTATTATTTTATAGTTGTTTTTTTTTGTTGTTGCCTGTTTTGTTACAGATGTCCAGTAAATCACAGAAAATGTCTGAATTTACTTGTTGACTGCAAACATAAAAAACAAACCGACCAAACCTGATGATAATGTCCACATTAGAACTATTTTAATGGTAATTTTATACAAAACTCCAGTCTCCTGTATTTAAATTACCTTAAAACAGCATTATTTTGCAGATATTTGATGTGATTCCTGCTGCTTTGCTGTCTACTCAGATTTTTTATTTTTTATTTTTTTGCACTCTCTGTATGATTAAAATGCTCCACATCTGCAGCAGTCAGACAGACAACAGACCTTGAAGAAGCCTTTGCAGCCCTCACAGGTCCGGACTCCGTAGTGCTGACAGGCTGCGTTGTCCCCGCACACCGCGCACAGCCCCTCCGGGCTCAGCGCTCCTCTGCCCGGCGCCCCGGAACTCTGGTACTCCACAAAGTGGTGGCCGTGGGCGAGCTGCAGGGGGTGAGGGAACCCGACCCCGGGCTGCTTCCCCAGACCCGGGCTGTCCAGCGGCTGGTGCGCTCCTCCCGCGTCCAGGTTCATGGACACGTGGAGGGATCCGTCAAACTTCACCTGGCAGGCGGACAAACTCTGAGCTCCCTGCTGCGCATGTTTGAGGGAAAAGAGCGAGAACCTGGACAGCGCGTTTTTCCTGTGCGCCGCAGCCGCCAAGTAGTCCTGCCGGAAGCTGTACAGAGAGCCGGAGTCCTCCCACATGTGTCCCGGCGGGGTCTGGAAGTTGGGTGTGATGGAGGAGTGCGGGGAGGGAGAGCGGTAATAGTACACGGAGCTCGGGGAGGAGAGCAGCTCGTCCTGCGGGTGATGCTGGCTCGGCTGGTACCGCGGACACCCGTGAGCGTCCTCCACCTTTACGCACGGCAGCTCCGCTTGAACGGGCATCTGGAAGAGACACGGCGGCTTCACGTCGTACCCGGAGCCGTAGGTGTCCGCCAAGGGGCCGAAGCCGGAGCCCGACGCCGCCGCGGACATCTCGCTGTTGGTCAGATCCATGCTGAACTTGACAAACTCCGGCGTGAGGAAGTCGCAGCTGCGCTCTCCGCCGGCGCTCTGGGAGGCTGGACTGGCTCCCTGCGGAGAGGAGCCGCACTGGGTCTGGACGCACGGCATGGCCACTGCCAAACCAACGAAATATCACACAGAGTGGAGTTTTTAAAAAAGTGATAAAACGTGCAAATGTGAGAACTTTGTTTTCAAGTCTTTTTTCATGCTGTTGGTAATTTCTCTCTCAGTTGCCAGTCGCCTGATATTCCACCTGTTGGAAGATATTTTTGCACCAAAAAACAGGAATTTACCTGAATTCTCTTAATCTCCACAAGCTGGTACCGTCCTCTAAACGCTACCTGGTGTGAGACAAAAAAAACCAAAAAGCTTCACACACATGAATTTGTGGATTTCTTGATAAATTATGAAAATAAAAGCGGAATGTTTGGTACCTTAGGCGTCCATCCAGCGCAGCAGCTCGGTGATATTTAATCCCATGTCTGCGGTTTCAGCTGCTGTTGGAGGAAAAGTCCGCTCGCTGTGTGGACAGAGCAAAGGAAATGACTGTTCACTTCACCCACTCGTGGCTCTCAGACTGAGCTGCCACCGACACCGACAATGTGCTTTTGTTTACGCGCTGCGCTCCCGTGTGCCAAACCCTGTTACGCACAAGCCCCAGAGGGTGGCGCGGAGCGTGTGTGGGCGCACAGAGCGACTCCTTCAATTTGGAAATAATGCTGCTGGCCCACTTTCCTGCAGCTCATATCTGAAGTGTTTTATTGTCTTTTTGTGGGTGATAGGAGCTTGGACGTCATCTTTTTAACTTTCCTCTGAGCTAAACCCAGTCTGTAGACGTCGTGCAGACTTCACTTGTGCGCAGTGAAATGAGCAGGAACAAAAGGAAATCTGGTTGCATGTTTCAGCTGCTGAAAATATGATGGTGACCAAAAACAGGAACTTTGTCTGACAGTCCTTCCCCAATTGTAATAAACAGCTGTAAACAACAAAAAACAAAACAGTAATACTTTGGCAGCTGGTCCTTCAAAACACTGTAAAGTAACCAAAAAAAAAAAAGCAATTTTCCACAACTAAAATACATTTTCTATAATTTTACAGGAGACTGTGTATTTTCCTGCTTTTTAAAAAAAAGTTGAATCCAGAATCTTTACATGTATAAAGACTTTGAAATTAGTCATAATATATAATAACCATATAATTATGTAAAATTGGATAGATGTAATTATATATGATAGAGACACTTGTCCTTGTTCTTACATGTAATATATATATATTATTTTATATATACTAATATTATTTTTGTTCAATTACACATCATATATATTATATATTACATATCTGTGGTGGTGTGAGTGTGCTTGGTTGTCTGTCTCTAAGTGTAGCCCTGTGATAGACTGGTGACCAGTCCAGGGTGTCCCCTGCCTTCACCCTGAGTCAGCTGGGATAGACTCCAGCCCCCCCATGACCCTAGTGAGGATTAAGCAGTGTATAGATAATGGATGGATGGATATCTGTGGTGGTCTCCTAAGTTAGCAGCTAACTGTTAGCGTTACCAAATCACTCAAATCAAATCAAGTTTATTGTCATTTTGCTGTACATACACAGTAGTACAGGCAAGATGAGAGCATTTCTTCAGGATCATTTAATTAGT
Source organism: Stegastes partitus (assembly GCF_000690725.1). NCBI lineage: Eukaryota > Metazoa > Chordata > Actinopteri > Pomacentridae > Stegastes > Stegastes partitus. Next base: position 46,472 of record NW_007578143.1, on the reverse strand, counting down.
AAGTTTTGCAGAATGAACGTCTGGGATGAGACACTAAACGTTCACTCTCTCTGTCTCCTGAAGGGGGCGCTGTGTCCATGCGCGCCGCCATTCGTTGAACATGGAGAACCTCTTCAGGTCCTGGTAGGTCTTCAGGGACACAAAGACACACGATGGTGTGACGATGGTGAAGGTGCAGATGCTGCCCAGAGCTAGCTGTCTGTCTGTC